>NC_141041.1:34430000-34700000 GCF_052040795.2 Danio rerio
TGTATAAAAGAGCTGTATTTAAGTAATGGAGGTTGTGCTAAAACTACATTCCCCATGATGCTGCACCAACATTTCACCAATTGGAGCTTCTGTGGGGAAAGTGTGACAAATAATGCCTTGGTGGTTTTTTATCAGTGTCATTCAGAACAGCAATGTAGTAAAAACAGCATGCCAGTAGTTGATCAAGTCTTTTTTTTAAAGAAATAATAGTCGGCTGTGCACATACAGATCTGCAATTTCAGTGACCAATTGTCCTATATTTTTTGGGACAGTTCTGCTCTTTTTTTAGTGCCCCAATTAAAAACCAATTAAAAATTAAAAAATGTTTTGCCTGTATTTTTTCTTTTATTAAACGTCTTTATTGCTAAGTAATAGTATTACTCTTCTGTCACGCAAAAATATTCTATTTAGCTTTTCATGTTATAGTATATTTGGAAGAACATCATTTCCAGCCAATGACATTTCCATATACATTTTCACTGTAACTTGCACATGGAAGCATTTTTTTTTTCCTGAAAAATAAACTTTAAAAATATTTGCTTTATACGATGTTTTTTTTTTTTTATTCTAAGCTTATTTGTATTAATTTTGTTTAATTGTATTTATTGCTTTTTAAAGGTTCATATTGTGCATTTTCACTTCTAGTTGTTCAGTTCATCAGTTATTTCCTTTGCAAGTAAATAATAACATTTAAATCCACTTTGAAATCTATTTCCAAAAGTTTGCATTTTTGTTTCTCCATTTTTACTTTACGTTTTCATTGGAAGTTGTTTGATACTAATCTGATAATCATACTCCATGGTTTCTGGCTGGAAGGAGTTATATTTAAAATGCTGAGCTGGATGGATAGATTGTGATGAAATAATGGGTTAGCTGAAATCACAAGCAGTTCTATCTTGGCCAAGTTAAGATTGAGGTGATGGTCCTTCCTCTAACTAGACATTTCTGCCAGGCATGCTGAAAACCTAGCAGTAATCGTCGGATCATCGGTTTTAAATTATTAAAGTTGAGTGTTTGCAGCATAGCGTGTTTCTCGATGACAAGACTTGATAGAGAAGATAAATGATCCAAGAACTGAGCCATGAGATACACCAGTAGATAGATGGTGAGATTAGGGCACCTCACCCCTCAAAGAGACCCCTAAAAGCTGATTTATAGTCCACGCAAGTGCAGGTTGCGCTGTGAATGTGATAACGCAGTGTTGGGGGAAGTTCACTTTGGGGTTGACTGACATCATTTAGACTTTGCATATGAAATTACATGACTTACAGCCCAGTCTGCAAAAAAGGGTTGAAGTGCCAACATCTTTTAGAAATCCTGAACAACTGCCTGATGTGAAGTCTTTTAGGGTTCTTTGAAACTTAAGGAAAAACAATACCTATTTTTTTGTGCTTAAATTGTGCATAACTTTTTAAATGAACTGTGTGTACAGGACACGATTAAACAGTAAAAAGCTAATCTGAAATTAGCTTCAGTGATTTACACAACATGTGTCTTTTTCTCTCCAGGTTCATGTTCATTTTGGTGATCATCGGTACTGCGTTTCTCTGTGGCATCAACAATATCTATGTCCCGTATATTATCTCTCCAAATCTCGGAAAGTATGTAGTCTTTTATAAAAATGGAAAAACCATCATAAAGTCTAATTTCAGAAAATCATACTGAACAATGTCATTTGGGTTGGCAGATTAAATGAGACCTTCAGCTTCCTCTTCTGGACCATGTTTGGGATGGCCGACCAGACGTATGTAGACATGCCGGCGTTTGCTTTGGCTGAGCTTGTTGGCAGGATCCTGTATGGCATCTACACGCTGATCATTGTCATTGTGCTTCTGAACATGCTCATTGCCATGATCACCAACTCTTTTCAGAAAATTGAGGTAAAAACCCTTTTTAGATTTATTTGCAGATGCATGCAGCCTGATTGTTTCACTGACACGCTTCACTCTTGTAGGACGATGCTGATGTTGAGTGGAAATTCGCACGTTCCAAGCTTTACCTGAGTTACTTCAGAGAAGGACTGACTATGCCCGTGCCCTTCAACATCATCCCGTCTCCAAAGGCTGTTTTCTATCTTTTGAGGTTGATTAATTTCAGCTCTTTATGTGCAGTGATAAATAAAATGAAAGATCATTATCATAATGATAATAATATTTATTTATTACAATTATTTAAAAATAAATCTTTATTTAAAAAATAATTCAAATAATTCAAAAATAATTTAAATAATTCATTTCTTTGAAGTGATTTTATTGATTTATTATTGTGTTTAACTAAATTTAGAATGCATTCAATACTCGGCTACTATTTTTCATTTTTAAGAGTGATTCATTGTTTATTGTTTTTAGCTTAATTGGAAATATACTATTTGTATATATATTTGTGGGTTTCAAAAGTGATTTATTACTTCATCACATTTACCAATGTAAAATACACTAATTTAATTATTATTTTTTCTTCAGTATTAAAATACTAATTATAATAAAGATTAATTTAAATAACTTATTTGCCGGTTTGAAAAGTGATGTTATTTTATTAATTGTATTATATTTAACAAAATTTAAACAACATAGCTATTAATTTATCAGTCTTAAATGTGATTTATTTATGATAATTAAATATAACAAAGAACTACATTTAAAATTTGTTGATTAAACAACTAATTGTTGGTTTATTATTTCATTTAATTACATTTTACTAAATGTAAAAAAATTCTAATTCAGCAAACATTTAAAAAAATTTATTTAAAAAAGTGATCTATTATGACTTATTCCATTTAATTTAAATCATATTTGACCGTTTAAAATTGATATATTCATAATTTTGTATTTAATAACACATTTAACTACATGTAAATTGCAGTAATTGACTTGAAAAGTGATTTAAAAAAAAGAATAATCTATACTACTAAGTTGGCTGTTTGACCAGTTAGTGACATGTTTAAATTTTCTTAAATGTAATATTTTAAAGTAAATAAATGATTATATATTATTATTTCCTTTTATTTTTAGGTAGCACTCAGGTTAAATAAACAATAAAAGAAAAAAATGCTATTTAATAGTTTTTTCTTATTTTTGTTTGTAATTTTCTTTCTATTTAAAGAGGAATCGTCAAGCGGATCTGCTGCTGCTGCTTCAACTGTAACTCAGCTCCAGATTATCCTCCGCTAACATCAATGGTACACTTTACACATTAATTTTTCACTGAGTCCTACATTTCTATGCTCTACCTACATACTTGCATAATAATCTACTTGCATAATGCTAACATCCTCAACCAATACATTCAGTTCTTGTCTTTTGCTTGAGAATGTCTAATAAATGTGTATCATGCTTTATGAAACACTCGTCTCCTATTGGTGTTTCCCAGAAGGATGAAGGAGGCTCAGGAGAAAACCGCATTCCCTACAGACAGCAGGTGATCCGCGCTCTGGTGCAGCGCTACATCGAATCTGCCAGGAGAGAGTTTGAAGAAACAAAACGCAAAGGTTTGCTTCTCTTTAGCTTGATTTGTTTAAGCTATCCTATGGAACATTTTCTGCAACCTTTTTATGACATGTTTCACAGTCATCAGCATCTGAATTCTTTGAAAGTTTTTAATATTTTGATTTAAAAAAACATGTACATTTTATTAAAAACATGTACATTATTTATATTTCTGTATATATTACATCATCTTTACTTCAAAATACAAAAAAAGAATTACCCCTTGTGCGAGGCATTTCTAATGCAGCTTCTATGAAGCAAAACAGTAAATATGAATAATTTCTTATGAGTAATAAGAAATTATTCTCTCTTCTGTCTGCCGTTTTCAGTCTAACACAATGGGCTCTATTTTGACGGTTCATGCGCAGAGCGCCAAACGCAGGGCGCAAACGCTTTCAGGGCGTGTCAGGACGCGTTTTTGCTAATTTAAGGATGGGAAATCTGCCTTGTGCCGTGGCGCATGGTCTAAAAGGGTTGAGTTTATTTTCTTAATGAGTTATAGGTGTGTTTTGAGAATAAACCAATTAGAGTCTCATCTCCCATTCCCTTTAAGAGTCAGCTGCGTCACGCCAAGAGCGCATTCGCTATTTACAGGACGCAAAGTAAGTCTAAGTGGAAAAAATAAGCATTTCACAAGCAAACAGTTAACAGTTAACAGTTTTTTAACAGAAAACTGTTAAACAGAGCATCTACTCCGTGAGAATGAGAGATAATGGAACTACTTTCACATTCGCTCTTGGATAGGGAAAACTTTACGCACAGACATCAATAGTCTATAAATAATTACTTTTGTTTGTTAAGCACAAATATTCGTTTCAAAACTATTTCTAAATTCAGTTCTAATTTCCAGCAAAGGAATAAATGAATAATAATAACAAAATGTGCTCAAAAACCTGAGTTATATCCTAAAACACATGCTGTGCCCCATATGGTCTAAAACCTGACAGGTGGGCAAATCTAAGCTTGTTTTTAATAAAACAAATATAAATATGGATATAATAAATAATACTGCTAATAATAATAACATTGTACAAAAGCAAAGTGTTATGAATGAACTGAAAAAGCCTCCCGAGATGAAGAAGACATAAAAGCAGTGATTTTTCATATTTATGTAGGCTAGAAAATAATATGTTTTGTAATATTTTATTCCTTTATATTTATATCCTATATCTATTCTTATTATATCCTATATATATCCTTAATATTTAATTTTTTTCATATATAAAGATATTTGCCTATTGCTCTTGTGCGTATTGAGCAGTGCGTAAGCGAGGCGCAACTCTGCGCCGGAGTTTAGACCGGGTTAGTTTTAGTCTAATGAAAAATCTATTATAGTTTCTCAAAATAGCAACGCGCCAGCAGTGCCGCAGAACGCCTTCCTTTTTAGACCAGAACGCCTATGGGTGCACAAATGAGCGCTAATGCATTTGCTATTTAAACAGCGTAGCGCAACGCCTCAAAACGACTCTCGCGCCAAGCTGAAACTACCAAAAGACTATTGTGCCACGCCTTGCGCCACACTGCGCGGGTGTATGATAGGGCCCAATGACTGTAAAAAATCCCACACTATTTATTTATTTATTTTTTTAAATCCTGAGAACACCATCGGGCGTTTTTCTTTTATTATTTCAGCAAAAATTATTGTAAAAAAATATTTGTTGTATTCTCCCATTCAATGTGCTCTAAGTTTTCCCAACTATGACGACTTCCACTACTGAGAAACCCGGAAATGTGAAAACGGTCTATTAACAGCAAAATAATCAAAACTTGGTTGTTTAGTTCTGTGGTAGCTATTTTAAACTTCCTAGTTTGTCTTTCATTTACTCTCAGATTCATTTTGTTTTATTAAGACATGAATAGTTGTTGGTTATATGAATTATTTAAAGTGTATAGAGACTTACTGAAAGTCAAATTGGTACAGGTGAGTAGAAAATATTGTTTTAAGAAATAATTTCAAAATGAAGTGAGTTGTTTTGTGAAATAAGCAAAATATCGGTTAAGCAAAATAATCTTAAAAGGAAAAACAAGATCATTTTTCTTACCCCACTGGCACTGGCCAATTTCACTTAATCACTTGGACTAGAAACAAGACAAAAAAATCCAAGTAATATAAGCTTTTTTTGTAGTGCACCCAAAATTGTCAACCCTTGATCGTGTAGCTTGCTTTTAATTTACTCACCATCAGTGAGTAGAACATTAAAGAAGATCTTTAGCTTAAATGTGGTCTTCGGTGAGGTATAAAATATGTAATAAAGTTGAGCACTTTTGATGACTGCTAGTTTATATGTAGTAGCAAAGCCACATAATAGCAACCGAATGGATCCCATTTTATATTAAGTGGCCTTAAGGGATAGTTCACCCAAAGATGAAACTCTGTTATTTACTACTCACCCTCATGTAATTCCTTAAATCTTTGAAACTTTCATTCATCTTCAGAACACAAATTAATACATTTTAGATAAAATCTGAGAGCTCTCTGACCCTCCATAGACAGTGCTTTAACTGTAATCATATGAAGCTCCGAGAACAGTTTTTGGATTTGAGTGATATGAGGGTGAATGTTTCAGAAATGTTTAATATTTTGCTGAGCTAATTCTTTAAGTACTTTGTATACTGACTGGGGTTGGGCGATATCGACAAATTTGGCATTGCACGATGTTTAATGTGAAACATCACGATGGACAATGGCATCATCGTCGTAGGCGGCGGTGAATTTATTATTTATGAATAATAAATAAATTTTATACAAATTAATAATTTGGAAGAATACTGTTTCAACTACCTGACCTGCATGGTCTTTGTTTTACCCATAACCAAATCATAAATAAATAAAGATAAGTTACACACAAATTAGCACCTGTCAATCCCTTTTTTCCGCAGGACTCTGGCATGTATAGGCAGAATGGTCGTTATAATGGCGTCGACAAACTTGGTCGGTACAACAAGAACCAACCAACAGTATCTGAAGTCTTAGCTAAAATTACTGAATACAAGCATGACAGAAGAGTCGTTAGATAGAGACATGATTAATTAAATATCATGTTTAACAACTATAGTGAGACGCGATCCAGCGGTATATCCTTGATAAACTGTCCGACGTGCACTGATTTGTTGGGTTTTGTGCTTAAAGCACCTGCTGACTGCTGGAGCTCAGACGTGCGCATTTGCCAGAATGCATGACAGTGTGTGTGTGTTTGTGTGTGTGTGTGGTCACGTGATGTGCGTTTTCAGCGGTATAATGTGAACGGAGGTCTTTTCAGAAATATTAGATGAAACGTCAGTGTGGACATGGATCATTTTCATTCTAACATGTCAATTTAAAACTAAGACATATTAGTGTAAACGGGGCCTAAGTGTGTATTTTTCATGAGCCGGTTGCTGCTGTGACGGTGGTGGGGCAGAGGATCACAACATTGGCTCAGCCTTGTAATGTCGGTAATGGACAATGGCATCGTCTATCAACCCAACCCTAATCATAACGCCTAATCAATTGGTACAATACACTTATTTCATAAATACATGTTTTTTTTTTTGTCAATGTACCTATATTGTGAAATATACCTGCATGTATTTACATCTGTAATTAATTTGTAACTACACTGTTAACCCATTCCTTTCACTACAACCAAATATTTAACCTACCCTTACAACTAAATCTGTCCATCAACTTTTCTGTATCCCACCTCAGTATTACCAGTGGAATACAATATGAACAAAATAAATACATTGCGTATGTAATACATATATCCTCCTGAGACCCAAAGTAGTTTTTCTTTTTTTCTTTTTTCTGTGATTTCCTACATCCTTTGGGTTAATTTTATTTTTTTAATTTAGAGTTTTTACATTTTGTTTTTATTTTTAATTTCACAGCATGTCCACTGTAGTAGACCACAGGACCATTTTAGTTTGAAACGACCGGCACTCAGACAACAAAACTGTACAGTTTATGGCTGTAAAGGGATATAATAATCCGATATTTATGTAACAAAAACAAAACAAAAGCCTTTTTTTTGGTTTTGTATTGAAATTCCTGAAACAGTTTAGTCTGAAAGAGAGCCGAACTCAAAAAAAGAAGTCATGCTAATCCAAAACATATTGAACATAAAAAGCGATTTAAAACTTATTGTCATTCTCTAATTGTCTCTAATTCTCTGATTGTCTGATTGTCAGACTCTAAATCAGAGTCTCCCTCAACTATCTTATAAAGAATCCTCTGCTTCAGTTCTGCCTCCTACAACATGCAGTCATTAATTACATTAAGATGGTCCTGGTATCCACTATAGTGGACAATTAAAAAAGGATGATATTTTGAAACACAAACAAGTTAACAGCTTTGAAAACTAAATGTATTATTCCTGACACTTTAATAAACAAATATATATAATAAAAATAATAGTAAAAAAAACATTTAAAAAGCTAAATACTTCTCTACTTCCCATTAAATGTGCTTTTTTGTATGCTGGCCATTTTGGATGCAGTGTAAGAAGTGGTTTCTAACATGCCAGGCAATCAAATGACATATCATTAGATAGCCCACGATGTCCTCTGAACAGTACAACAGGACTTGACAGAGTAGATAAAAAAATAATTAAAAATTCATGAAAACACAATGTCCACTACAGAGGACACAAGTCAACGGGCGGGGTCTCAGGAGGATATTTTTTATTTATTAAATATGTTATAATTACATATGTTATAATTGCTTATATTATAATATTTGTGTTAAAACATACAGTACACTGTAAAAAGTGATGAGTAAACTCGTTTCTTTAAAAGTGACAAGTTGACTACTTAACTGAGTAAACCATTTTTTGGAACTGCTAAGTTTACATTAAATTGTTTAATTTAAGTAAAGTCAATAGTCATTTTGACAGCGTAGTAGCTAAGGGCACTTAACATAAAGTGGGACCACCATCAAAAAAAACTGTTATCTTATATTTATACAGCAGAATTGAAATGACATGTCTTTTCTTCAGATGTTGGGAACCGGATCACGGAGCTCAGCAAAGTGATCGGCCATCTACACACAGAAATGAAGCAAATCCACTCAAACCTGTTCAACTACTCGGGCAACACCAAAGCGGATCCATCAGGAGATTCTTCTTTCTTGGGCAAGTACATCCTTGGAGCCAAAAACAACTTCAAGGACTTTAACAATGAGAGACGAGCTCCTCCGTTACAGGAGACTGTGCGCCATTTAGAGCCAGCAGAAACCAACGAAGAACCAGAGGAGGAACGGAAAGAAGAGCAGAAAGCTGAGGAACAAATAGACAACACTCTTCAGACAGGAAATGATGACGCCAATAAAATAGTCATAGAAATAGAGTCCAGTCCTGATGCTGAGAGTGGAAACGCAGCAGATGAGATGGAGAAAACCAAAGAAGGAACTGATCTAAATGGAGATGTGGAGGAAAGTAACGGGGATGTGGTTGAAATCATAAGTGAGGGCTTCAAGTTTAATTTTGGACAGACGAACTTGGTGAGCTTCTTATCTAAGAGGATTGAAGAAAAGCTGGAGAAGACCGTCAAAGATAATGAGGAGGAATTAGATGGAGGAGAAACGGATGTAAGCGGAGATGTTGAGGAAAGTAATGGAGCGAGTGAAGATGCTGAAGTCGTCAGCGAGGAAAACAAGTTTGAGCTGAATCAGACGAGCATGGTGAGCTTCTTAGCAAAGAGGTTCGAAGAAAAGCTGGGGGGGAATTTCAAAGAAAATATGGAGGAATTAAATGCAGGAGGAGCTGATGTTGAGGAAAGCAACAGAGCGAGTGAAAATGCGAACGAGGACGCCGAAGTCGTCATTTATGGAATCAAGTTTGACCTGAATCAGACAAGCATGGTGAATTTCCTTACAAAGAGGATTGAAGAAAAGCTGGAGGAGAATTTCACAGAAAATATGGAGGAATTAAATGCAGGAGGAGCTGATGTTGAGGAAAGCAACGGAGCGAGTGAAAATGCAAACGAGGACGCCGAAGTCGTAATTTACGGAATCAAGTTTGACCTGAATCAGACAAGCATGGTGAATTTCCTAACTAAGAGGATTGAAGAAAAGCTGGACAGGACTTTCAGTTTCACTGAGAAACAGGCGTCATCTCCGACCGGCAGCAATATTTCTCAAGACACAGGTTTCGGTTCTCAAGAATTCAACCCTTCAGCTGGAAGCCCTTAACTGCTTACTTCACAATATTACAATTAAATCCGAATCTAATAATGACAAACTTTATATAGACGAAAGAGCTAAAGGCCTGTTCACACCAAGCACACTGACTAGAGTTCAAGAGTTCACACTTAGCTTATTCCTGACACTGGTTGCAGGTTTGGCATGCTGTCCTGGGAGAGAGCCCTGAGCTTGGAGATCCTTGAGCTTAGGGCTTTCTTCTGGTTATTTAGTATAGAAGACGGTTCAAGATCAGGTAGGTCTCGAGAGCTCCCATAGTAGGAGGGAAATAAGGGGTAGATGGGTTGGATGGTGGGGGGGGGGGGGGGGGGGTTCTGCGGGGGAGACTGGCTTCAAAAAAATGAAGGTAAGGGAGGTAGGTAAAACAGGCTATTTTTGTAAGCATGAATTCTTCTGAGTGGTTTATCATTGTTGATGTGAGACCAGCCGCAGTGCTTTCCACACATAGACTTTACTTGGGTAGGCCGCCCAGGTGTTTTAATGGCCACCCAGATATATTTAGTGACTCATTTTTTGTACTATTATCATCCTTCTACACTATTTGTTATCCGCCCAATATAACCAAAACATCCGCGATTGATTAAGTAGTGAAAAATCCTCTCGTTTACCCGTTTTTTTGTGTGTGTGCATGTGAACTGTCAACAGACAGTCTCATGTGCTCTGCAGACCCACAGAGACGTGCCTTTTTGGCACTTAAAAAGTTTGTTTTGCCGGGGTTTATAATCTTCTAAAATGTCTGGGATCCGGCTTTCCCTCTCTAAAGCTGTCGTTAATAGCATGCATTTTTGCCTTTTTCACCTTTTTGCTTAAGCCTACTTTCGATTGGCTTCACAGCTGACAGCGCACACACGTCTCGAGAGCGAGAAGCTAGATGCAAAATTGTGGAGGTTACACCGATTTTATTACACTTACACTGACAACAATTGCTTAGTTTGATTTGACTACATTTTACTTAAAGATTCACTGGTCAGATGAGCAAGTAGCACACTGAGGACACCTGCTGGTCAAAAGGCGGGTAATGCCGAGTGAAAAGCATAAGTTATTGTTTATCATTATATTTATATTTATTGTGCTTGGTGTAAACAGGCTGTAAGTCTCCTGAATACATATTTTACAACTATGTTTTGTTATGTAGGAGAGTAATAGATCAAAATCCATTTACTGTCACCATACTTCATATTAAAACTATATTATTGTAGTCTAAACATAAAGCAATTATATTGCTTATTATATTCATTTAAAGCCTAAAACTTCTAGTTTATATATCTGGTAAATGCAACAGTTATTTATTAATCTGCGACAAGGATACTTATCAGAAGTGTAAAGCATTACTTTACTACAGTAATCCAAATTATTATAATTGTTTTTTTTTACATCTGATATCACCAAACTGATAATACTACTTGAATGTTATTTCTACTTTACAAATTTTGTCAAAAGTATAAAAAAAAAAATATGGATCATATTGCTTAAACCATACACAAAAATAGAAGGCGCCCTTATATGGTCATTAGTGTAAACCGGCTGTTGACTGGTGGTGATGTTTGGTACTGCAGCAAAACAAAATAACTGAAAGCTCATTTTTTGAGACGTCACCTTTAGATTTGGAATAAAAAATATGTAGATATTAAGCTTTGATATTCTAATTTTTAAACTAAAACAAATTTTGTATAGTCATTTTATTTGTAATATAATAAAAAACACATGTACTTAAAGGCGCAACAACTTCTGTATTATTTATAGTTTTTAACTTTTCCCTTCAGCTACAGTTTGACAAGTGTCTTCTTTAATATGAGAGCAAGTTTGAATATATGCAAAACCAAATCATTGAAGATTGGCAACCATTTAAGTTAAACATGTCATTTTCACATCTATGTTTAAAAGGTGAGCCTGGCATTCAGGTTTTCCAAGAGTAGAAACCACTAGCTTCTGAGAAACAAAAACCAAGAAAATAAAATGCTTTGTAGCAGTGGCCTCTAAAAGCATTTAGACACACTTGTTGTTTTATTTGAGAAATAAAAAGTCAATCTCCCACCTTAAAACAAACAATGTTGGTTTTAGGGTTTGTTTACTTGACAAAGATGCTCTGTATACTGTATGTATGATGTAGTTTAAAGCAACTGTATAATATTCTTTGAGCTATGCATTTTGATTGTTCAGTCACTTGAACTGTAAAATAGTTATTAAACTGTGTCGGAGCACAATGTCTTCTACTGTATTAATAATATTTAATGTCAATATAATAGAAACAAATTTACCTTAAAGGGATAGTTTAACCAAAAATTCATTGTTTTTTCTTCTGTTGGACACAAATGAAGATCTTTTAAAGAATGTTAGAATCATAGTATTTGATTTTGCTACTAGGAAGTCAATGTTTTTTTTAAGAGTATCTTTTTTTGTGTTCAGCAGACAAAAAAAACAAAAACAAAAAAAAAACTAATAATGGTTTGGAACTATTTTTATTAGGGGCCAAGCACCAAAGGTGTGTAGGCACCTAATGTATCTGTTCCTGTTCTTATTATTATTCTTCCGGCTTCTTCTTCTGATCTGGGAGTGGTATGGTACCGTGCACTCTCCCTATGAACCGTTTGCATCATTTGCGCAAACTTTGGCACACTGATAGAGGACAGTCTGATCCTCAACCACAACAATTGTAGAATATCTAACTCAAACTCTCTAGCACCACCACTTGCGCAAATTTTCACCTATGTTTATCTTTCTAACTTTTGAACTGAATTGGCTACAATCAAAATTCTTCCTCTGATTCCTTGGCTCAAGCCGATTTAAACGCACCCTATGACGTCATTTTCCAGCATGAACATTGTTTTGCTATTTTAAATTTTTCGTGAAACCTGTTTGAACAAACTCGTCCCAGGCCGTTTGTTCGATTTTCATTAAAATTGAATCACATGATCTACAGACCATGCTGGCCAAAAGTTATGGAATTCAAGTTGATTAGATGTACCGTTTTCGATTAACTTGCGAACAAATTTAACGTAGAGCTTGCAAAAATTGACTTAAGGTGTTATCTCCGTAACCCTTTGAGGACCAAACTTGGTGTGTGTTATTACAACCATGGTCTGAAGTGAACTACAGCACACTGCCCTCTAGTGGACCAGAGATACAAAAAACGTTTTTTTTTTTTTTTGCTTATAACTTTTCAACCCTTGGTCCAAAATTCCAAGTGGTGCTCGCTGCAGAGCCATTTGGGCCAGCTGAGCTCCAGCGAGGGGGAGCTTAAGCTTGAGCTCCACCTTTTTTGCACTTCTTCTACGAGTGATGTCACTGGGGGTAGGGTTAGGGGTGGGGTTGGTGTATGCATTAAAACAGCTTACAGGAGGCAGAGCGAGAGCTCATGCTCCCCCTCGCTGGAGCTCAGCTCTGCTCAAATGGCTCTGCAGCGAGCACCCTCTCCAAAATTCATAAAATTGATCTCTTCACATCCAGCGGAGCATGCCAAATGAGTCGAATGATGTGTTTTTGGGAGTTTGCCTTGAAGGTGCTCAAGAAGTTGTCACAGCGCCACCTTTTGGCCAAACTTTATAACAATATTCCTAAAAATGCTAATAACTTTTGACTAATTTTTGTTAATTTTTGTTGTCCTAATACATTTCTTGAGTTGTCCTGGTAATATCGATACCAATTATGCCTTAATTAACTAAACTTCTTTTCCGCCATCTAGTCTTACATCAAAAATCTACTTTTTCAAACTCAGCCTACATCTTTTGGCTGATTTGCACCAAATTTGACCCAGGTCATCTTCAGACCATGCTGACAAATAGTTATGGAATTTGTGTTAATAAAGCTTTTTTTGTTTTGTACATGAAATGTTTTGTTTAATTTCATAGTTCTAGATAAAAGAAACAAATATTACACGTTTTCACTATTATTAGCAGAATAATAAGGTCTTCGATATCCCCCAAAAATTGTAACAGAAATAAAAAGAATTATTTTAAGACATTAGGGTATTAAATAATAAATAAAACACTAATGAATTGTCATTTAAATCTTTATACTTTGCTGCTCACCTTTCAACAAATCGCTATAGGCTTTATCTATTCTATTTTTCTATTAGCCAGCAAATTATAATTGAATTGGATTAAGTAAATTGGCCATATAGGATGCGAGTTTGTGAATGAAAGAGTGTATGGGTGTTTTCCAGTGCTGGGTTGCGTCTGAGAGGGCATCCACTGCATAAAACATATGCCAGAGTAATTGGCGGTTCATTCTGCTGTGGCGACCCCTAAAAATTCAGGAAGTAAGGTGAAGAATAGCAAGTATGTTTGTTTATTCTTTCATTTTCTTTTCGGCTTAGTCTCTTTATTAATCAGGGTCGCCACAGCGTAATGAACCGCCAAATTATCCAGCATATGTTTTACACAGCAGATGCCCTTCCAGCTGCAACCCATCACTGGGAAACATCCATACATGCACATTCACCACGGACAATTTAGCTTACCTAATTCACCTATACCACATCTTTGGACATGTGGGAGAGCATGCAAACTCCACACAGAAATGCCAACTGACCCAGCCGAGGCTCGAACCAGCGACCTTCTTGCTGTGAGTCAATTGTGCTACCAATGTCTCAACTTTGGCCTGTGTAGCTGAATGTTACATATGATACAAACGCAGCCGTGGTTAAAGAGCTGCAGGAGCACACATTAATAGTCCCAGAGAGCACAGGAACATGTTGCAGCTTGTTCAACACCTGCTGTTTGTGCCACAGCTGCTTCTCTCATGAGGCCTCTGTGATATTCATTAACCAATCACCTGCAGCCTCCCACTGCACCTGTACTGGAACGTCACACCTGTTCCCATAAAAACACTCTTCACCGGATTACATCAGACAACTGTTTCTGGGTACTTGATTCGGATTGGTCAGGTTTGTTATTCTCACCTAAAGATTCAGGGTCTCATCCAAGTGCTTAGAATCATCTTAACCGAAAGGACTGTACACTCATCGGCCACTTTATTAGGTACATCTTACTAGTACAGGGTTGGACAAACTTTTGTCCTCAGAACTGCCTTAATCCGTCATGGCATAAATTCATCAAGGTACTGGAAATATTCCCTTATAGATATTGATGATAGCATCACGCAGTTGCTGCAGATTTGTCGGCTGCACATCAATGATTCCAATCTCCTGTTCTACAACATCCCAAAGGTGCTCTATTGATTATGATCTGGTGACTGTGGAGGCCATTTGAGTACAACAAACTCATTGCCATGTTCAAGAAACCAGTCTGAGATAATTTGGCTTTAAGACATGGAGGTAAAGCTATCAAGAGATGGGTACACTGTGGTCATAAAGGGATGGACATGGTCAGCAACAATATATGGCTGTGGCATTGACAATGCTCAATTACTAATGGATATAAAATGTGACAAGAAAATATCCCCCACACCATTACACCACCACCTTGAACCGGTAGGCAGGATAGATCCATGCTTTCATGTTGCTGACGTCAAATTCTGACCCTACCATCCGAATGACACAGCAGAAATCAAGACTGTAGCTCGTTTCCTGTACTTAAGTGACTGGAGTGGCACCCGTTGTGGTGTTCTGCTGCTGTAGCTCATCCGCCTCACGGTTGGACGTGTTGTGCGTTCAGAGATGCTCTTCTGCATACCTCGAACCAGTTTGGCCATTCTTCTCTGAGATCAACTATGTCAGTTACATAAATCACCTTTCTTGCCCATTCTGAACTACAGCAGATTGCCATTATGTGATTGGCTGATTAGAAATTTTCGTTAGCAGTTGGACAGGTGTACCTAATAAAGTGACCGGTCAGTGTATATGGGCGATACTTTGCTTAAACTGGTTGTAAAAATGTTAATTACACTTTTTTTTTAAAAAAAAAGAACTTTAAGGGCTTATTTTATTTTTTCCTCCGTTAAAAAAACAAACGTTTTACTTAACTTCATAGTTGGTTAAGAGTGACCGCAAAAGTGAAGAAAAAAAACTCGACGTTAATATGAAAACAGCTTGGGAGCGAATTATCTTTTTTGCTTAAGTCAGCTTGACAATTCTCTTCACACAGAGGTTCATGGAAGACAAAGGGATAAACTACTTACTGCATTTTAGATGACAATACAAATTTTTGTCGTGACCATGTATGTGTGACTGAACTTGCTAAATCACATCCTCATTATCGGTCACCGCTGTTTTTGACTGCTTGGCGCCATCTTGTGACTAAACAGGGAAGTTAGTTTAGGTTAACTCACTTTTTTTTTGCAGGCTTTACAGTTCATTAAAATAACATTTGTAAATTACTTTTCAGATTAGTGTTAATCGTTTCATTCTTTACTTTGTTCTGCTTATTACACAGCTACTTGGCACAAAGTATTTCCAGCAAGTTGTTTACAAAGAATAAAGTAATTCGGTCTAAAACAACATCCTGTCAAGCTTGATTATGTAAGAACAAAGACTAGGTGGATGTACATTACCCCTTACTTACATGTCATGCTAATAAATGAAACTCACATTACTTTTCAGTTATTTATTTAACAAAGTTGCAAAAGTGACACACACACCCCCATCCAAAAATATAATTCCCAAATGTACACTATATTATTCGCATACAAAAGGGAAAGTTAATTAATATGAATAATTCTGTACTTCACCATGGCCATTTAAAAAAGGTTTAATACTGTACAAGTTGCAAATGAATAAATGATGCTATTGATTGTGTCCGAGTGCAGGAGTTGAGTTTATGATCCGCACATCAGACACTCGTCACGGTTCTCCAGTGAACACACCATCGCAGCTTTATTACGCTCTTTGGTTTCCTCGTCTTCACTGCTGGTCGTTTTCTGTGTCTCCTTCAGCTTCTCTTTGTTGAGGGTGAACTGGATGGGGTTTGCAGCCGGTTTAGTTCTCAGGTAGTACATGCCTGTTTTAAGACCCTGTGGAGAACAGTAAAAATTCTAGATATAACTAACGTGGTTCAAACAATAGATCTGCGACAGAAACTACAGTTTTGGGAAACACTCATCACCACATTGTTCTTTTCCAAACGATGCATCAAATTACAATAGTTCAGCCGCGAGTTCTGTCTGGGGTGCGTTTCCCAAACAAAGACAGCTGCTTTAACAGTTAAAGTCAAACACCATAATCGCATTTCCAAGCGTAAAACTAAATAGTTTGATAAAGTATAGATACTTGAGCACTAGACTAGCCTCTGGTTTACCTGCTTCCAGCCGTAGAAGTGCATGCTGGTGAGTTTGCCGTAGTTTGGCTCAGCGATGTGGATGTTGAGCGACTGGCTCTGGTCAATGTAGGCTCCTCGATCTGCAGCCATCTTTAAAATGGTCTTCTGAGAAATCTCCCACACTGTCTTATACAGCTCCTTCAGGTCATCAGGGATTGCGGGAATGGTCTGCAAAAGGACATTCAGAAAGTGAGGTAAACAGTAAAAGTTGAGGAGACTCCTGTGAAGTAGGAACGTTAACTAACCTGGATGGATCCGTTCTGAGCGATGATCTGGTTTTTCATTTCCTCGTTCCAGAGTCCTCGTTCTGTGAGGTCTTTGAGAAGATGCGGGTTCACGATCTGGAGGTAAACATAACTCACTGGTTAATTATGCAAATAGATGCGTGTTTACAGTGCAGATGTTGAGTAGCGTCAGGCTGACCTGAAACTCTCCAGACAGGACCCTGCGGGTGTAGATGTTGCTGGTGTACGGCTCAATGGATTCGTTGTTGCCCAGAATCTGAGCTGTGGAGGCAGTGGGCATTGGGGCCAGCAGCAGACTGTTACGCACCCCATGCCTGAAAAACAACGAGTGAGGCATACAATCAATATCCTACATGCCAACTGTAAATACAGAATTACAATTAGGCCCGTCACAATAATCAATATATCGACTAGATCGCACAACACATGGACAAGACCTCAATCATTTTTGGTGATGCAATGTACGTATGTAAGCATGTGTATATGTGTATATATATATATATATATATATATATATATATATATATATATATATATATATATATATATATATATATATATATATATATATATATATATATATATATATATATATATAAAACCCAATTCTAGCAACATTTGAGCTGATTGTGCGACATCTATCTCCATTGGAGGTGTCAGTAAAAACACTATATAGCATGTCCTATAAATGACTCTAGTATATGTTCATGTGGTTGTCTGACAAATGAAAATATATCTGGTAGCACAGGTCGCAGCCTGTTACTCTTTACCTTGCAGTTTTTCGTTAACATTATTATTTATTTAGGATATGCATTTTCACATTCTGATTCCAATTCCTAATTACTAAATTGTAAAAATGACTACAATTAAATTGAATATTCTTAACTATAAAATAGGTGTTCTTTGGAAGAGTGTACTTGTGATGTGATATTATATTGTTATTCTAGCATTATATAATGAGTGGCATAAAATGTTTAGCGCTATGTATTTTGGTGCATATCGTACAACAACAAAAAATATGGTAGGTAAAAATAACTGAAACATAAGTATAGATTTGCTATATAAAAACTCTAAAGAAACATTTATTCATCTGCTATACATTACAATTTGAAAACTGCTTCTACATTACTATATTTTCAAATATAACAGGGTTTCTGCAGGTCTCACCTAGTTAAATTTAAGACTGACATTTATTAGACCATTATGAATAAATGTTAGACTTATACTGGGCTAAATTTCAAGGATTTTTTCGCATATCCCAGTTGAAAAAAAGATTTTCACTTGCCCAATCAAATTTTTTTTTATACATTTAATAATAATCTAATAAATAGAACTTTTAAACAAATGTTCCTATAAGGAACAATGCTATTTGTAAATAAAGTTTACCCTGATTGGGTAGCAATACAAAGGAAAATTAAGACCTCTTAAAAAAACAACAACAACACCACAATATTTCTGTAAATTTAAGACTTTAAGAGCCCACAGATACCCTGTATAACCTAAAATGCAGCTTATTTTTAAAAGTATATAATTACATTTCATATACGATTAGAATACAAGAGTAGACATTACAACATATAAAATGACAAATCATTTTATTAAAAACACATTATGTAGACTCGCGTTATACACACATCCACTGTACCATCCAAAAAGGTAAGGTAACTCCATTTGAAGAAACCGATTGCAAAAAAACACTGTGACAAGTGATAGTTGATTTTACTTTAAAAAATGTTGAATAAGCATTGCCTTAAAATGATTAAGTAAACAAACTGTGCATAATTCTAAAAAATAAACTAAGTGAACTCAATATTTCCAAGTTACAACAGAAACATTTTACATTTTGTAAGTTAAATCAACTTGCCAATCTTAAGGCACTGGGTTTACTTACTTTAAGTAATTGCTTTTTACAGTGAATTCAAGTTCAAAAACTAATCCTGATGAGTGCTGTGAACTTAATCCATTTGGGTAAACAATACAATTTGAGCACAGTAAAACCCAATAAATGAAGAGAACTCAAACCAACAGAGTACTGTAAAACCCAATAAGTTAATGCAACTCAAACCATTTGAGGAAACCGATTGCTACAAACCATTTTAGTTAAACTGATCTATACGAGTACTGTGAACTTACTCCATTTAAGTTGAACTTTGAGGTATTTAACTCATTATCTTCATCACAGAGTTCAAAACTCTTTTTCAAATAAGTAGAAATCACTTTCAGTAAATAGAGTTAACTACACATTTCATTTTATAAAGTTGACTGTTGGGTTTTACAGTGTAATTAAATATAATTTTTTAATAAAAATATTATAATTTCAAAATATACATTTATGAAATTCTTCAAACTTAATTTTTCCCCTTAGCACTGTCGATTCACTACACATTTAAACAGGTCTGTAATAGAAAACGTTATGAAGTATGCATATATAGATTAAACTAAAACCTAAAACGCAATTTATATTAAGTGTATTTTTTTTAAAATGCTAATTTAAAACGAATAATTCAATTTATATAAAATTACAATACAAAAGTAGACCTTACAAAATAAATTACAAATAAAAATGTCAAGACTTTATACAGATTCAAGAACTTCTATATTTTTTATAGTTATACACACATGTAAAATTTTATATATAAATAAATATAATCTTCCAATGAAAATTACAATTTACAAAAATATATACTTTTAAATTTTACAAACTTAATTTTATCCATACAAATTTTATAGATCTGTATAAAGAAAAAAACTATTATATCTATCTATAAAAGGTAGAAAACTAAAACAAATGGTTACATACTTTGCAATCTTCTCCTTAAGCGCTGCCCAGTCCCACAAGTCTGTAGGTGTCTTTTCCCACATATCATACTGCAAGATCTGTGAAAACACACCAGCAACAATTAGAGCTTTATAAAGCACACCTAGCATCAGTCAATACAATACTCCCAACTTACACCCTTGCTGACAGGACAGCCGGCGTAGGTTTGATACGGGCCGTATTCAGCAGCGAGCTCACAGCTGGACTCCAGAGCAGCGTAATAGATGGTCTCAAAGATCTGCGTGTTGAGGAGTTGAGCCTCCGCACTCTCAAATGGGAAACGCATGAGGATGAAGGCATCGGCCAGACCCTGAACGCCGATCCCGATGGGCCGGTGGCGCTTGTTGGAGTTCTCAGCCTGTTATATAAATATAGAGAGCGAGGGAAAGATGATTCAACTCTGCAGTCAGTACAGAACTTCACCCCAAAGTATACTACTTCTTTTTTTTTTTTTTTTTTTTAAAGGGGACAAATAATGAAATCTGAATTTATTCTGTGTTTAAGGGCTATATTCAGGACTAGTCATTTGTCTTGGTAAGCTAAGATTTCGTTCCTCTAGTAATGAAGGCAATGGTATTTAAGTAGTAATGTCCCTAGGGCTCATTCACAGCAAATCAATCTTGAAGGACAGCTTAGCACGAGGTCCACATGACGTGATATTATGAACGTGATGCAATAACGACACATTAGAAATAAGTAAACAACATGTTATGATGAGCATTTGAAGATACATGGTATAACTCAGGATATCTGGACAAAGCCACAATGAGCGCTTCCGATGCCATGATATAACTAACCAAAAGTTGTAAACAATTTTGATTTTTCAACTTGACAGAGTCTATGTATGTATTTTTTTTTATTTAGTGCCATGTCAGCAACCAAGGCTATCTTCATGGCAGGAATCTTTCAACAATAAATATACAATTAAAAAATTAACAAACAAAATAAAACATAAATTAAATAAGATTTTTTGTGTTAATACATGATAAAAATTCAAAAATCTTTTCTTGTTTCACTTTGTCAAAAATGTCCTTAAAAGAGTTCATTTCATAAAAAGTCCTTCTGGAATCAGTAAAAGCAGGACAGTCCAGTAAAATATGTTTTACAGTAAGATGAGTTTTGCAGCACAAACACAGAGTAGGGTTTTCACCTTGGAGCAAAAAACCATGTGTAATTCTCGTATGCCCAAAACGACATCTGGTAAAAACTACTTGATCAAATCAATTCTTAAAATGTCTTAAAATTCTGTGCGAAACTTCAGGTTGGATTTCATGTAGTTTATTGTTTTCTAATGCATCCCATTCCTTTTGCCACTTTTTTAAAATGTAAGCGTTGATAAAAGGATTCATCTCTGATGGAGGAATTTCAACTTGACAGAGTCTAAAAAATGTGGCAGTCATGACTCAAAAGGCATGACATGTTAGCAAAGCAGTCATACAAGTTTGTCAAGTGCGTGTTTACATTGAAAACCAATAGAAAAGTAGCGCATTGGAAAAGAATGCCATGTGTGAACAAAGCAACCCACAGCACCCCAGCAGCAACTCAACGTTTCTGTTTACTCGTAGTAGCATGCGTGTCGTTGGAGCTCTGTAGACTTGTAACATTCGAGCCACTTACTCATTTTTGAAGGAAATGTACTGAGGAGTGTCAGAATAGGATTATGTTTGTGGGTAAAACTCATTTTACGTTGGACTGCTTGACTAACGAAGGTCAGTTCAACGTGCTTTCTGAAGGAGGAGTAAATATCAATGCTTCTCGCTCAAATTGGTTTCTTCTGCTGAACACAAAGGAAGGTATATTTCAGACTGCTGAAAAGCTAAAACCATTGAATTCAATATGCAATCTTCAAAAGACCTTCCTCCTTTGTGTTCTACAGAAAAAAAAAAACTGGATAGCGAGTACATTTTCATTTTTAATCACTGTAATGTGGAATGAACGGTACTTTACCTCTTTAACTGGGTAGTAGTTGATATCAATGATCTTGTTCAGGTTCTTCACAATGACTTTCGTAACAGAGGCCAACTTCTGGAAGTCAAATGTTCGCTCTGAGGTGACGTACATGTTAAGTGCAATGGAGGCCAGGTTGCAAACTGCCACCTGCAACAAAAGAATTTGATTAAACACTTTCTGGGACCAAATCCGCAATCAAATGCCAAAAGAAAACAACCAACAACAGTAGTTTATGCTTGCATTGTGCTGTGATACTATTGGCAAGCATGTTTGTAAGATTCATTTTTTAGAACTGCAGAATATTGAAAAACTAGTGATGCACCAATATGGATTTTTTGGGCCTCTTTTGGATTTGGAGGCCGTGAACTGATACATTAAATATTTTAAAATGTTATTTTTATACAGTGAACAACTTAATCATATGGGGCTTTATCATCATTCAAATCCCCACCTCTCCAGTACATGGTGTTCAACTATTGGCCAAAAGGTGAACCCAGAGCTGAAAATAGATGCTAATGGCAGAAGTGGAGATGAGAGAGGAAAATGACAACAGCCAATCAGAGTCAGAATATCTGCATCTGATTCAGTATTTTGAAGACTACATGCTTGGAGCTTGACAGTTTTGTTTAGTATGAATGACAATCAATTAGAATTTACCAATTTTATTTAATACCATTATAAAAACTATTTAAAAGCAGCCAATAAAAATAGCATGTCACATCGTAAAAAATCTTATCGCAAAATGCCAACAATAGTCACATACTTTCCCAGTATTGTGCAGCTTAATCTTATATTTATATTTAATCTTAGATGAACAAAGTAATTCACCTATTTATAAAAAATGGTTATAACTGGTGTCTGGGATGCAGTAAGTCCAGAGACTATTGTGAATACAGTGACTTATTAAAATATTAGATTTAGTCTTTATGTGCATCTACTCTATTAATTGTCATTTCGTAGCTCAAAACTCTTACCTCATCGGCACTTGTGTACTCAACAATCTCTGTGCACAAATTGCTGCATTTGATGGTGCCCAGGTTCTGCTGGTTGCTCTTGCGGTTGCAGGCGTCTTTGTAAAGCATGTATGGTGTGCCGGTCTCAGTCTGAGACTCGATGATGGCATACCAAAGCTGCTGAGCCTTAACCACACGCTTCGCTCTGCCCTCCTGCTCATATCTTGAACAAAAACAATCATTGGATGGATTAATAAACACAGATACTAATAGATGTTGTCATATTTAGGAATAGATTGTGTAGACATACTTTGCGTAGAGCTTCTCAAACTCCTCTCCCCAGCACTCATCCAGGCCGGGACAGTCATTTGGGCACATCAGAGACCAATCCTATAAGATCAAATAAGAGTCACTTATGAGTTTTTGTAGTTAAAAGATCTAAGATTACAACTAAAAGGTCAAATTTCCCCCACCTATCAATTATAGCTAGCATTGGTGCACTAGCAATTTGCCCGATAAGCATTAATAGCATTTTTCTGGTAAAAGCTAATAAAAGCTGTACAAACTTAAGAGTGAGTTTTAAAATAGTTCATTATTTGAGTTTTTTTTTCTTCTTTTTTACATGTATGAATAATTATTATTTTACACATTAATACCATAGTTAATTTTGTTTCCGTATTTTAATTTCGATTAAATTCAAATATTTTCTTAGCAACTAGCTAAAATGTGTTAAAATGTCTCCTAATCTTCCATCCTTGAAGTATTCTGTATAAAGCAGTTGACATTACATGTTAAAGTATGCTCACCCCATTGGTCTCCACTCGCTTCATGAAGAGATCAGGAATCCAGAGGGCGTAAAACAGATCTCTGGCTCTCTGCTCCTCTTTACCAGTGTTTTTTTTAAGCTCTAGGAAGTCGAAAATGTCAAAATGCCAAGGCTCCAGGTACATGGCAAAAGCTCCTGGTCTCTGAAGGAGGAGAAGAAAAGTCAGTCTTCCAACCCAAGGCACTGCTTTTACACAAGTCACATTTTGCAAACACGTTACCTTATTTCCCCCTTGGTCCACATAGCGTGCGGTGTTGTTGTAGACACGGAGCATAGGAACCAGGCCATTTGAGTTACCATTTGTCTAAATGAAAAGACATGAAGTAAATCCAAATGTTGAGTCTAATAGTATGATTTGGGTGATTGAACTATAAATGATAATTATTGCAAAAGAACATTCACTTGATAAAACAATTATTGCTTGATATAATGTTCATGTTTCAAAGTAAGTCACTGACAAATAGAAAAATTCAGCTAGAAGGTTCTTCCATGTAATATACCATTGTACCAGTAACTGTACCATAGTAGAATTGTGAGAAATATGCATATTTAGGGATTCTCATTTTGGTTAATTTTCCAAACCGATTAACCGCCGCATGTTAACCAAATATTAACCGGTCCAGTTTATATGCAGGAATCCTAAAAGGTAATTTCAATACCTTTTCCTTTTAAAGACCTTCTCAGAATATTTTAAGACCTCATCGCCACTAAGTTCTAATCAGTATCAAACCTTTAACTTAATAAACAGTTCCTAATAAACCGTAGTAGTTAAATAAATCAATGGAGCACAACATGCAACAGAACTCAGACAAGCTCAGAAGAAACAAAGCTTGAAATAACAAATGTGGTTGTTTTCAGCGACAGGCTTCAGTCACCGTTTAAACTTGTCTTCCTCTAACAAGGAGTATGCAAGCTTGCATTTATCACCTTCCCGCGTTACTGGACATCACCCGGACGGAGGAGCTAGGCCGGAGAGGCCCCGGCCCGAAGCAATCGTGTGGATCGAGCACACCGTTGTTAATATTAGGAGGAAAATAAATATATTTATGCTTTTTTGAAGTCAAATACTTTGGACATTGCTTGAACAAAATTTAAGACCTCGTAAAAACAAGATTACGACTTTCTAAATTTCTTTTAAGGGCCTTAATTTTCTCAATTGATTTATCAACTTTTAACACTTTAAGACCCCGCCGACACTGCTGTGACTTCGCTCAGATTAGGGACGAGATAAACAGGTGCATATGTTGACTTTTAAAGGAGGCTACATGTTACTTTAGCATGTACTAATTTCGTTTACATATAGTATTACACTGATTTGCAAACATGTTTTGTAGGTTATATAGCTATAAAATAAAAGTCTCGGTTTGGTGAGGTGTTATGGAAAGATCAAGAATGGATCTTTTATAAAAACTATTAATAACTGTAATTTTCCATATTGAAAAAAGGTTGGTTTGTTGGTTGTACACTAAATCAAAGCAATCTGTTGTTTAACTGAAACCATCAATACCATTTAACAGTTCAGATACTATGAATCAGATTAAAAAAAAAAACACAATCCTTTCAGTTAACAGTTAATCAAATATTAGGAGCATCCCCAATCACACTTTTAATGTAGACGTGTAAACTGTAATAAAGGAGTAATAAAATATAAAAACTGTAATTATTGTTTAAAAGCACCTGAATTTGTACCCAACATATTCAGGCTAATGCTTTTCACACTTTACATTTCAACATTGCAATGATGAGGTGCTTATGCAGGTAACCGAGTATTACCAATGATTACAAGGACCTCAATCAGGGGTGTCCAAACTCAGTCCTGGAGGGCCAGTGTCCTGCATAGTTTACCTCCAACACCTCCCTGAAATTTTCCAGTATACCTAGAAAGAGCTTGACTAGCTGGTTCAGGTGTGTTTAATTGCGGTTGGAACTAAAATATGCAGGACACCTGCCCTCCAGGACTGAGTTTGGACAACCCTGACCTAAATGATATCATAGATGACACCTAAATTAAAGAAATAAAAAACAGGATGTTTAAATACAATTTTACAGCTGTTACTGTTTTACCGAACATAAATAACTAAAATTATTTAGCATAGGATCATTCTGGCAAAAAGATTAAGTTTTTTATATTATTATGAATACTGTACCCCATATCTGCAAAATGTTCATTTGGTTGAGGTGTTTGTGATGTTTTGATAATAAAAGTAGTTTAAATTAACAAAGACTTCTACGCTGTCTTTAAACAAGAGATTTGACATGCATAGTAATAATTATCAAATATCAACCGAGATGAATTAATCGTATGAATTTAATCATGATCATTTGCTCATATCAAAAAGCGTTACAGTGAAGCAAATTTAGAGAACACTCACTCCTGCAATGTAGCTGCCAGTGGCTCTAATGCAGCTCACTGCCACCCCGATGCCACCGGCAGACTTGGAGATGAGCGCACACTGCTTCAGGGTGTCATAGATGCCCTCAATGCTGTCATCTTTCATAGCAAGCAGGAAGCAACTACACATTTAAAAAAAAAGAAGCAATGGTTTGTATTACATCAATTAAACAATAATTTAGAAATTCTGCCCTCGTGTCTGATTGCAGCATTACTGTTCTTAATGTTCACCTGGAGAGCTGAGGCCGGTTGGTGCCCGCATTAAACAGAGTAGGAGAAGCATGAGTGAACCACTTCTCAGACAGCAGGTTGTAGGTTTCGATAGCAGCCGCAATGTCTTCCTTATGAATGCCTACGGACACCCTCATCAGCATGTGCTGCGGCCGCTCGGCAACTGGAAACAAAAAGCACTCAAGGTATTAGGAATCGTTGGTTTTGTTGTTCAGGTTAGTCTTTTATGTTCATCTCATTTGCATTTCTCTCACTGGAAATGAAAGCAAACTTTGGTTTGTTCTTTATATCGTCACTTTTCCTGACCTCTTTGTTTACTCGTTTCACAATTTGACTGTTTTGCACAGATGTAATATAAGTGTTATGCGTCTCCAGAATGTGGCTGAAGTTTCTGCTTAAAATAGCTCAGGGACATTATTATACTGTGATGTAAATGTGCCTTTTTTGGGTGATGCTTGATGCTGCTGTCGCTTTAAATTGCAAATAAGCTCCGTGCCTTGGGTACAATTGACAACAGCATGCAAAATATCTGCACATGTTTTAAAGCCTGATCAGTTTATATTCTAGAAAAGCATTCAAGTGACAGACGTGCACAGCTGTAAGTTTGGATTCACTGGTTTAGTAGTTTTTAAATGGCTTGATACTTGACAAGCTGACCAATCACAGATCTTATACACTGTGTCGTCATGACATTTAGTTACAGAACAGTTACTGGTACAGACGTACCAATCGCAATTTTCTTGGCTTATTTAGATTTACATTTTTTGTGAATGGAAACAATAGTTCCCAATGCTTAATTTGGTTGCAACAATTTGCTTGTGCAGTAGTTCGCTTTCATTCACAACCTCCATTTGCAGAACAAGCCGAAAGCCTTAACTCCTCTATAATGGACTGTGCAATAATAGTGACATGTGATTTTGTTGTAGTCAAGCGTCCATGCATCCCATTAATGCCACCCTATCTGCAGTGATTCACACACTGAAAGAGTGCGATAACAACTTGAACAACATGTTCGAGATATGTGGCAGATATTTGAACAACATCCTGAATCCAGTCAAACACCATGTTGTCTAGAATTCATAAAGGTGCCCTATAAATACAATCTGGATATACCTAGGCATAGTCAAATAATAATAGTTCAGTACAGAAATGAGCATACGGTGAGCCTCACCATGGTTTCCTTGTTCTGATGTAAATACAGCAAATGTAAAACCCTGATAATTGCACTTCAATCAGAGCAATGGACTCTTGTGACTCACTGGCCACTCCCTCATCATTTGCATCTACTTTAGGTCAGGTTCTACATTAGCCGGAACGGCATTAGCATTCATGCAAAAACACAGACTTATATCACTTAAAGTAATTGATATACATGCCTCAGGCTGTTTAAGAAGCCACAACATTTCCTAGTGAGTCATTTACCATTTTCCTCCCAGTTACTTTTATGTTTACATTATCTTACCATTTATGCGGGACATTTTTTTTTTTGAAAATGGGAGATGCTGTGTTTATTTTGCATTACCAAGCAACAACTCTAAAAGCCATCTGTTTACATGCACACCAGGATGCAAAATGCAGGATATACAGATTAAACATTTATTCAACCCCACTTCAAAGTGTCATAAGGCATGTTTTGGTAATTTATCGTGTTTTTTGTAAAATGTGCTGCGTATCTCAACAAACACATGTGGACTGCTGAATTGTGTTGTTTGGCAGTATATGCATGCATAACTATCAATGCTTATTTCTTTGTTTTTACCACACACAGGTCAGCACCATCGCAATTTAATTTAAACTGAGAATTGACTCAGAATCATTAGGGGGAAAAAATAATAACAAAAAAAATTCATGATGCATCAATTTTTTTGTTTCTCATCCTTGATTTTAGCGGTGACATGTAGACATTTTGTTTAAAGCTGCACATCAGGGTCTGGGAATAGTTATGAGATGTAGCTAAAGCCTGATAAATAATTCTGCGACTAGTGCACATGGATGAGCCAGCACATCATTTGCAGTTGCCAACCCTGACACACACATCTCTCAATTTTTTTTAAGTATGTCACCATGCATATTGCAAGCTTTGTTGATTGTTGGTTGATTTTTCCTGAGGTTTTATTGTTAGAGCAACACAGCGCAAAAAAAAAAAAAATAGACGCATGCGCAGTGAGTTTTGGTGAAAATTCAATGCAGAACTATAATTCAACCTTAATGATTCACTGGACCTACTGCAAATATTCAATGTAGAAGTATAAAGTTGATTTGATTAAGAGAATTGATTTGCAGAACTGCATGTCTAAATTTCTAAAGACCCATTAATGACTTACCCTTTCCATTGATCTTCAGCAGATATGAGCGCTCCAATGTCTAAAAGAAAGGTTAAAACTGAGATTAGCATCGCTTATGAATTCAAACTAGCAATTTCTCTTATTTTAGAATTACCTTGAAGCCAAAGAAGTTGTAAGAGAAATCCCTGTCATAAATGATGGCTGAGTTCAGGCGCTAGAATAAAGAAAAATAATGTTAATTCTACATTAGATTTTAAAAAAATAATAAATAAACAAATCACTTTGTGGCTGGTGTAAATGTGCATATTTACATCTTTGTTGGCCAAAACAATATCAAGCGTCTCCTTGGAGATCATAGGCGAATGGCGGCTGTTCAGGGGATTGACGTAGTTGTAGAGATCCTCCATAACCTCTGTTGATGGAAGAAGGCAAGTTTTTATAAACAATGTAATTCAATTGAAGTTAAATCATTGACGTTAAACTGGTCGTCGCAACTCACCACTGAAAACCTTTTTAGTCTCTTTATGCAGGTTAGACACGGCGATGCGGGCTGCTAGGATGGCATAGTCAGGGTGTTTGGTGGTGAGAGTGGCAGCGATCTCAGCAGCCAGTGTGTCCAGCTCTACTGTAGTAACGCCGCTGTAAAGGCCCTGAATCACCTTCATGGTGATCTGAGTCTGCAAAGCAAAATCATGCGTGTTGCAACCATTTAGGTTTAGATCTTCTCATTTGGTTTCTTAGAAAATTTTACCTCCAGTATAATACAGGACCAAAAGAAGACGATGTGGTGCGAGTTTTTAATATTATGTTTTGGATACATGAGAACTTTGTAAGGCTAATGATATTTTTGGCACAAATATTACTAGGGTGTCCACTCTTAAACTTTCTGTGAAGTGCTTTGAAATGTGCGTTGTTGTTGATGTAATTTAAACTGAAACATGCAGACAGGGCAGGACATAAAACGGCTCCTCACCCCCCCAAAAACAGCAATCGAGTTAAGTTTATCATTGCCCTGCCAGTGAGAGTGGTTGAGCTCAAGCGTAGATGGCAATTATGTCTTAAAGGTGGCAGGACATGTCAGATACTAGAGAGCATTTGATTGGGCAGAAGATTTAATGAGAAACTGAAGCACAAGGTGACATGAAAAAAATAAATAAATCACTGATCCATTTTGGGGAAAGTGCAATTTATTTTTGGCCTTGGGGCATTTGGTCAAAGTGGGCTCACTAGGGCTTGAGGAGTGGTCATTAACAAAAACAGCATTTACCTAACTCAGGAGAGTTACACATGCTGCCCATTAATCATGCCTGAAATAACTCCTGATCATGTGATAAGGATTCTGATCAATATCTGGGTCTGTTTTTACGTGATGCTAAAAGCTAATTATATATTTATATATTTTTTTGAGGGACACTACACCTGCAAAAATTACAACAACAAATTGATGTCAATTTATGTATTAAACTATTGGTCATATGTAGAATCTGGAGTTTAAAAGATAAATACAATCTGCTCACTTTAGTTTCATTGTTGTGATTAACCAATTTTCATTCAATTTCTCTTTGTCTAGTAAAGTTGTGGTGAGCGGTTCTGTGGTGGTGTGTTAAAAGCAGGTTTTAATGCTGCTAATCTATTTTTGCCTTAACAATTTTAATAGCATTTGCTTGCAGACTTTCATATGCAAACTGACATTGCATGTCTCGGAAATGCAATAAATGTCAAGACACAATGCACTCAATGGAGCTAGTGACGTCACTGTGAGGGGTGGGGTTAGGGGAGGAGTTCTCCACTCATTGAAGTCTGAAGCTGTTGATTTGACCCGGTCTGTTGTCAATACTGGCCCAACAGAGGAAAAGAAGTGAGAGTACTCACGTGAGCTTTCAAACTAGGGTCAGTTTTTAGAAAAACTGGATTTTCTTAAATCATTAAATAAAAAAAGTAAATAAATAATTGCACTAGACGTAGCTTGAAATTTAAGATGTCTTGATGGACATTTCACAACTTACTGGATCAACAAAGTCAGAGTTGAGTCCATAGCAAAGTTTCTGGATGCGTGATGTGATTTTGTCAAACATTACACGCTCCTGGCGCCCATCTGTGAAAAAAAAATATAGTCATAAAACAAATTATTTAAAGATAACCATATAAATGTAATAACAGTACAAATCTATAACCAATGATACATGAACAGGATATGAAACGCAAATAATATGAAAGGTCCATAAAATGTGCTGTTCGCGAGTATAGCATTGCACATTTTAGCTAGCATAGTCTATTAAATCACAATATACTTAATATTCGATATTCAAGCCAAATGCTGTCAAATAAAATTTGACCTACTTTAACGAAGCGATTCGCGCCAACTTTGAGTTAACAAAGGGAACAGCTAACGTTACGTGAACATCGGCTGCTGCTAAGATGGACGCAATTATGTTATTCTCAAATATTAAATTATGCAGTTACAAAAATGAACCCAATAACAGTCAATCAATAAATATGTGTGGTGTTCATCAATTATTTAAACAGACTAAACTGACTGACGTTCATCTGTTAACGGCAAAACATTTTGTAAATTATAACGTTAGCTCAACTAACGCTCACGATGTACAGACAGAATACAGGTTAATAATGGTTACGATAAGAACCTTTTATAAACCGCAATTACATTACATTTGTATATATTTCTCTAGTTCAGTAACGTTATTTTAAGGAAGAGTAAAAATGTTACCTCTCTTGATCACGTGCATGATTGAGGTATCTGGTAAAGTTAGAAAGGCCAGCGAGAAGAAAAACTGTACACTTTTTAATAAAAATGATCAGGTGAATTTAGCGGACAAAGGGCTGCACTGCTGGCCGGCTTCTCAGCTGCTCCGTCAGGCTGTTGTTATGAAATTCTTAGCGCGCTAAAAGCCGCCAGAATGGACTTCGTCATTTCCGTCAAACAAATCTCAGCTAATGGGCTCTCGCTCCTTCTTCTTCGTCCTCGTCGCCGTCAGTTTTACTAGACGGAAGAGGAAAGTAGTCGTTACATTTTTTTTTTTTTGAGTATCAAAAAGAAATGACATGTAATCAAACAGCTGAAAAGCTACTTACATGGTTGTAAAAGTACATGAATATGACAATGTACAGATACTCAAAATGGTCTAACACTGGTTAAATTAAGACATTTCCAAGAAGTGAAATATTTCTGCAATGAAAAAAAATTATAGATAGCGACACATAGTGGCCAACCATTACAAAAGGCATCCGGGTTAAGCATGGCCCTCTGCTGGTATTTTTTTGTAACTTCATGCATGTAAATAACTACATTAAACCAAATCTAAGGTAAGTTTCAGAGATAATGAATTATTTTTTAAAGTTGCAATCAAAAGTTTAAGAAGTTGTGGTACATAATTTTCAAAAGTACATAATTTTCTTTATATCTGGCATCTGCAATGTGTTTTTTTACTAGATGTTTTTGCAATTCTGTTCCACAGTCATTCATTCATTTTCCTTCAGCTTAGTCCCTTATTTATCAGAGGTCACCACAGCAGAATGAACTGCTAACTATTCTGGCATGTGTTCTACACAGCAGCCAGATGCAAGCCAGTACCGAGAAACATTCATACACTCTCTCATTCACACAAACACAAACACACACACACACACACACACACACACACACACACACACGCACGCACACACACACACACACACACACACACACACAATACAGCCAATTTAGCTTACCCAATTCATGTATAGCGCATGTCTTTGGACTGTGGGGGAAACTGGAGCACCTGGAGGAAACCTACACAAACACAGGGAGAACATGCAAACTCCACACAGAAATGCCAACTGACCCAGCCGGGACTCGAACCAGCGATCTTCTTGCTGTGAGACGACAGTGCTTACCACTGACCCACCGTGCCACCTTCTATTCCACAGTCTCCAACTTATGGGTAATAAAAACTACAAGCAAGTAATGTGTGTTTAAGGGGCGGCATGGTGGCCCAGTGGGTAGCACTATCGCCTTACTGGTCGCTGGCTTGAGTCCCAGTTGGTCCAGGTGACATTTCTGCATGTTTTCCCCGTGTTTACAAGTTTCTACCACAAGACATGCATACTGGTGAACTGGACAAACTAAATTGGCTATATTGTATGAGTGTGTGTGAATGATAGATTGTATGTGATTGTATGTGTGGGGTTTATGAGTGCATAAAACATATGCCAGAGTAATTGATGATTCATTCTGCTGTGGTGACCCTTAATAAATTAGGGCCAAAGCTGGAGGACAGTGTGTGAGTGTGTTTTGTGTTTATCTACAATTTTGTAACATCTAATATTGGGGCGTCACGGTGGTGCAGTGGGTAGCACGATCACCTCACAGCAAGAAGGTCACTGCTCCGAGCCCCGGCTGGGTCAGTTGGCATTTCGTGTTCGGCTGGGTTTCCTCCGGGTGCTCCGGTTTCCCCCACAGTACAAAGACGTACGCTATATTGGCTAAATTGTGAGTAAATGACTGTGTGTGGGTGTTTCCCAGTGATGGGTTGCACCTGGAAGGGCACCCCCTGCATAAAACATATGTCGCATTAGTTGGCGGTTCATGGCGATCTCAGATTAATCATGAGACTAAGCTTCGTTAAATGTTTTTTAAACGAAATTTTAACAAAAATTAGCAAACTATTGCAAACACAGCAGTCTTATCATGTTTGTTAAACATTAGTGTGCCACAATTATTTGTATGGCTAAAAATGTCCTTTCCTTTGGCTTATTCCCTGCTTTATCAAGGGATGCCACAGCAGAATGAACTGCAAATCGGCATATATTTTACTGATTGATGCCCTTCATACCACAACAAAGTACTGAGAGTAAAGATGCAACGATTAACAGATTTCACTATTAACCGCGATTTAATTCATCACGATTAATTATTCGTAAAGGATTCTCAACACTGTGTTTCTGCATGGAACAAAACTAGGGGATTTAAACAAAGTTAAGCCAATTGTCGGCTAGTTTAAAGTTCCAAGCGTGTACAACAAGGCTAATATGCACGCACACTGGATTAACTATGGCTGAGGCTATTAACAAAGGGCTGTTATTGCTTCTTTTGTGCGCGCAAGTTTATTAATTCCAATACAGGCGTGCGACTTGCACGCTCATATTAGGAGCGACACGCATGCAGCACAACACGCCGCGAGCGTTCTGTAAGTCACGTAACAGATCAGCGTCATACTTTGTATGGAATATACACATTTCTACAGTAAAGAGATAAAGAAAAATACAAAACAAAAAATACTAAACAATTGTGCAATATAGTTGATCAAAAGTGCCTTTCAGACAGAGGTTCTGCAGCCTTTGACTACATTCGTTCTTTTTAAAAGGAAGATTAGCGAGTAAGCTTAAATTTACATTAGACAAACACAATTTTTATTATTTAATTAAATTTAAATTTATTTATTAATTGTTCTGTCGTTTATTGTCAGCGTACAATTGTTACTTATGTTTAAATGCCAAAAATGTTTTTCAGTTCCAAAGGTAAACGGGCTATTTTTTGTTTTCTGTGCTGTATTGATTGGTTACTGAGCAACAATAGACAACACTTTAAAAAATAAGAAGTTTTCATGTGATTTACTAAACTAGTCATGTTTTGAAATTAATGAATGCATAATAATCGCTATAACCGTGAAACCGTGATTATTCCACAGACTATAATCTTACAATTAAAATCTATAATCGTTGCATCCTTAACTGGGAGTACACTAACTTAGTAAAAAGTGAAAGGGGAAAAAAAGTGAAAGTCAAAGTTGTGGTCAAGTATGGCCACCCATACTCGGAAATTGTGCTCTGCATTTAACCTATTCAAGAGCACACACACAGAAGTGAACACCCACCCACACAAGCAGCAGGAAAACACCTTGGTCAAGGGACTCAACTCAGCACTGGGATAATGAGCATTGTAGTATTGAGGGGGGAGAGAGCGCTGGCTATTCGCTCTCACCACAGACAATCCCTCCAAGAGACTCCCAAGACTTGAATCTGTGACCTTCCGATCACAATTCCAACTCTCTAACCATTAAAGGCAATTAGTTTAACCATTCGTTTATCCAAATTACTATACCATAATATAAGCACTTGTTTTGGTTTTTGGTTTTTCTCTTAGTGGATCAAACTCAGTCTATAGGTTATGAATATCAGAAGATTATACTTTACTGTCAACAACAAAGGAGATTTTTCAGGAGACCCCCAGTAGCATCTCTGCCTGAAAATTCTGCCTCACTGATGTTCTGGCCTGCTTATATACTCTTTTGCAGCTGTTTTTCACATTGTTCTATATTTGTCACACAAGATCCCACCTAGTTTTAACCCCTGACCCAAACCTGATAACCATATATCTTATCCATCTATACTTAACTGTTTCCACATGTGTTGCTCTATTCTCATCCATTTCTTGTGACACCTTAGTTGTTTACTCAGGCTATCTCCCGCTCTCTTCTCATCCAGTTCTTGTGATCCTTAGTTCTTTACTCAGACCATCTCCCCTTTCTAACTCTACATAGTACCATAATTATTCTAATGGTATGTAAGTCTACAAGCAGATTATACACATACAATGTGAATCTATAGATTAACTTCACACTTTAAAGAGTATAAAATTCACTTCACACTCTGAGGAAACCCACACAGACACAGGGAGAACATGCAAACGCCTCACAGGAATGCCTCCTAGTCCAACACAACTCGAATCAGCGACCTTCTTGCTGTGAGATGACTGTGCTAACCACTGAGTCACCGTGCCACCCATTGGCTAAGAATTCATAAGAAACAAAATGTTTTTAAGTATATTCTTACTCAGATTTTTAATTTAAGAAGAGCGCTGAACCTGCCTCAGGTGATAACAGGCCTTAGCTCCGGAAGGCCAGAGGAAGTGCAAGGCAGGTGACAAAGGTGATGACTGGACAAAAGCACAGGGAACCAGATATCCTGAACTCTCAGCTTACAGGTGAGGAACCAATCTGGCAGCCAGGCAAAGGGAACCAGCAGTCAGAAAAGACTCAGGTCAAGCAGCACTGGAGGGGCACAAAACACAACACAAGACTAAAACAAATGACTGCAGGCAGAGACATCAAATGAAAATGAGGAGAACAGTTATTAACCGAGGCCTGAAGCTAGTTTAGGTTTTTCCACAGGTAAGCTCACATTTAGTTTAAGCAAACTCTTGAGTTTTCCAGCTGAAGAAGGTGGGTTGGTTTTATAGGAAATGTAACTAACTCTACATGGCTACTAGCCAGCTCCTCAGCAGGTTTTATTCTTTGTTAGAAATCGCAAACACTGGATCAATCAACTCTGAGCAAAGAGACATAAATGATGAAAAACATAAGATATGGCCCCTGAATTACTCACTCTGAATTAAGTAAAAAGTATGAGCAACATTGTTATTGCTGCTAATCAATTTTACACTGGAATTATGAATTATTAATGTTAAAATATTGATGTCACACCTTTGCAGTGCCCTAGTTTGGACACTTGAGGACACTTGTTTGTTTTGTAGTTTCACTTCATTTCCCATAATCCTTTGTATCACTGATTGTGTTATGTTACAGCTGTTTGTTAATTTAGTCCTGTCTTTATAAACCCTCTTGTTCTGTTTTAGTTGCCTTAGGATTTTGTTCGCTCCTCACGTTTGGTATGTTTGTCTGGTCATCTAGTTTTTGTATTTTGATAATTCTTGGATTACTGTTTTGTGTTTGTTTTCGTTAGCACTCTTTAGCACTCCTACCCTGTTTTTGTATTTACTCGTTTTTGGATATGTCACGAATTGGAGAATGATCACAAAATGCAAAAATCCAAGTGCAGCAATTTATTATAACAAAGACTAAGATTTCCAAAAGACAAAGGTTTCCAAACTTGAACAGAACTAAAGCAGGATGCAAATCTAGTCCAAACAAGAGAACAGGCAAAAATCCAAAAACACACTCAGTGATACAAAGGATTATGGGAAATGAAGTGAAACTACAAAACAAACAAGTGCCCTCAAGTGTCCAAACTAGGGCACTGCAAAGGTGTGACAATGGAATATTAAAGGGGCAGCACAGTGGCACAGTGGGTAGCACCATCGCCTTGTTTTCCCCCACAAGTCCAAACAGGGGCGGATTGGGACTAAAAATCAGCCCTGGCACTGTAGCCACACCAGCCCACATTACCACACCGACACAGCCCCAGCCACGGACATTTACTACTTTTATTGGTGTACAGATGGTGAAATAATATAAGCAGTACCATATGTAATAGATATTTAAACATTTAGTGTATGTGACTGGAACAAAAACAACCCATTTATGACAAATTTATACATGCAATCATTTCATTCATTCATTTTATTTTCAGCTTAGTCCCTTTACTAATCTGGGATCGCCACAGCGGAATGAACCACCAATATATCCAGCATAAGTTTTACGCAGCGGATGCCCTCCAAGCTGCAACCCATCAATGGGAAACCCTTATACACACACATTCACATACATGCACTACAGACAATTAGGCCTACTCAATTCACCTATAGCACATGTGTTTGGACTTGTGAGGGAAACCGGGAGGAAACCCACTCGAACATGCAAACTTCACACAAAAACACCAACTTACTCAGCCGAGGCTCAAACCATCGACCTTCTTGCTGTAAGGTGACAGTTCTACCCACTGCGCTACCCCCTTGCGAGACTATTTCAGTTAATTTTATGCATTTGGCAGCTTCTGATTTTAGAGCAGTTGTTAGCTTTCTCTGAGCTTTTCAGCACCACCTTTCCTTTTTTATGGTCCATCTCTGACAATTAGCTTGTGTTGCACTTACTGTTTGTTTGACATTCTTGCCAGATTTTGATTACGTCCATGTAACCTCTGATTGAGTCGGCCCATCTCGAAACCAGGAGACCGTTGCCGATTGAGCAAATGCTTAACATTTATTATTATTATTACTATTATCATTATATTCACGTCTTGCAAGAGATAAAAGCTGCCTGCATGTCAAAACAATACATATTTAAAAAAATAAATTTAAAAAATAGCACACCGGCCCACATTTAAAAAATGGTCCAGCCCTTCTGGCATTTGCCAGAATTGCCAGATGAATCCAAAGACATGCAGTTCAGGTGAATTGGGTAAGCTAAAATTGTCCGTAATGTATGTGTGTGAATGACTGTGTATGGATGTTTCCCAGTGATGGGTTGCCACTGTGTAAAACATAAGCTGGATAAGTTCATTACGCTGTGGCGACCCTAGATTACTAAAGGGACTAAGCTGAAAAGTTAATGAATGAATGAATGAATGAACATTCAGTGTTGTCCTGCTATATGCATAAGTATTTGCAGGTTTCAATTCTCCACTCATCCATCTTACTTGAAGGTCCTCTAGGCTGCAATTAACACCCGGGTCCCTAAACAACCTAGGGTTTTAAAACAGGATTAGGTTCAAGTTACCAAAACCAAACCAATGCAATGAATCTTCGTCTGTACTATCAACTCTTTGTTTATTCAAGCTTTGATCCTGAGTTTATGAAGCACATGCACTGATATTTCTAAATGCAGGACATCAGCACACAGCCAATCACATGCTTTAAAACAGAGATACTTTGATCCATTTCTCAGAGGGGAGTCAGCATGATTTAATGCCAACGATTACGAAAATATGAATTTAAAAACATTTACACAGCAGGATGAAAAGAGCTGTTCATGAAAGAGTAATAATGGAAAACACAGTGTAACATCAAGGGAAGTTATATAAAGTGGATTATATATAAGTATAAAGGTTATACTTTAAAACTTATTTATATAGGGTATCCATACATATTAATTTAGAGATATAACATAATACTAATTCAACTAAAATGGCTCATGTGTAGGCTAATGGATTAAGGATAAAATAATTATACAAAAAAATCGTATTAAAAACACTTAACCCTCTTCTGCACGGCGTAACCATATGGCAACATGATATTCTTGTTAATTTCCTTGCTACTGTTTCTGAAAGAACAACATTTTTTCTTTTTTTTTTGTTGGAAAGAGAAGACCTAGTGTAGCCTTTGATGTGCTTTGGTTAAGTCACATGAAATGAAGTGTTTTTCTGTAGCACAATTTCTTTTTTTTTATATTATTATTTATTTATCATTTTAGAGTTCAACAAACAACACAATTGACAAAAAGGATATTCAGCATTAAGTGTAGCATCAGAGTATACAAATTTAGAAACATGTACATCAACAAATCCAGTTTATGTTACTAGATAAAACAGAAATCAAATAACAGCTTGTGAATGGTCAGTATGATAACAATGGGTATTATGCAGGCTCAGGTCAAAGGGTTCATAAAGGGTCCATAAAAATATTCCAGGTTTTCAAAAATATGTGTGCTTTGTTTTTTTAAGCTATATGTTAAATATTCCAAATGCAGCGTGTCATTTATGATATTTTTAAATAATTCAAATGTTGGAGGGAGTTCCTGTTTTCAGTTTAACAGAATACATTTCCTAGATACATAAGATATTAGACCTATCCTTCTGGTAAAAACTGTAGCACGATTTCTGACAGACTGGCGTTTATTGTGAGTAGATGCTGCAAGCAAATGTAAACGTCAATAAAAAGAAAGGATCAAATTATGTCAGATCCACAAAAAAATCTGAACCATCACCTCCAGTAAGTTATGATGACATAAGTGGAACGTGCAATGTTGCAATGGGTTAGCTAGCAAGCCCAGATGTGAACCTTTAAGTTGTAACAATAACAACATGAAAGCTGGGAATATAATGTTGATTACTTATATGTTAATGGCTTTTGCATCATGGATAAAATCTAGTTTTAATGGCAATACTACTTTTGATATGAATACAGGGAACAGTGTATTAGCGACCACCAGCTTGTTCCATGCTAAGTGAAAATAGAAAAGGACAGAAGTGGCTCTTCCTGCAGATAATAGTGAGGATGAGATGGGTTTTAGTGACCATGAGAATAATGCAGACTAGACATTTGATCGAGACAGTTCAGGGAAGTTAGCTCAGAGGCAGAAAAGATAGTACAGTATATATATATATATATATATATATATATATATATATATATATATATATATATATATATATATATATATATATATATATAATTTTTAGCTAGTAGCTACATTATTCTGATGTATCTGGATATACTAGACTTGTTATTTATTTGTTAAAATATTTACTGGAGAAAATATTTATATTTACTGTATGTTATATACATGATAATACAATATTAGGGTTGTTTTTAATAATATTCAACAAAAAAGAATGGAATGAATGAAAGCTGTTGGAATATGAGTTGTTGGAAAGTATGTATAAGGTGTCATTTACAAGTTCTCTGTTAAGGCTTATAATGCTGCAACACCAATTAAAGCATTTCAAACAACAAAATTATAAATTTTAAGGAAGGTTTTTAGGTTTTTTATTTTAAAGTTTTAAGTTAGATCCACTGTTGGATGTTGCTGCCATATGCAACATTTCAAAAAAATAAAATTGTCCAATTTTTTTTTACAGCACTGCAAATTAAGCCATGTCAAGAAAAGGAAACTGTCAAATATTTTTTTAACAGATTGATCATAATATGTGCGGTGGAGGGTTTAATAAATAATGTTCATTTAAAAGTCAGTAAAGTTTTATCTTTAAAAATGTATTAATATGTAACGGCTTTTGTTTTGAAACAAGATGCTGTTGTAGTGCTTTATCGTCTCTGATGTGTTGCTTTACATCTGAATGGTGGAAATGTTGCTATGACAATGATGAACAAAGATAAAAGCCATACCACTTTCCTTTAATACAGAGTTTGTGTAATCTAGACTGAAACTTCCCTGGCTAACCAGCTTAACCAGATTTGTGGTTTTGTTAAGCCTGAAATGAGGAAAACTCTGTTTTTTTATACAGAATAGGTATCTCAGACCTGAGAAAGCAGGGAAAGTCAGTCCCATTTCTGGATCTCATCGATCCCAGAGGCTCTGCGCTGGTAGTGGAAATTCTAAAAAAAGTCTAAACAAAAACCAAACACACATATGATTGGGTAAGATTGACAACAAGTTGGAAGTGTTTTTCAACTGGAATACTATGAGCTTTAGTATATTAGAAAAATGGTCAGTCCCATTTCTGAAAGGGAGGTAACTTTTACATTTCTTAGCAGGTTTTCTTTGGTAAACCCAGTATTTATTTCTTCTCCTTTTTGAAGATGAAGCATTTAAATACCTCATTCATTCTCAAGCTGCTAATAATTTAGCAAGTAATTTAACCCTCTTTATATTGATTTTTTTATTTTTATTTTACAAATACTGTACTTGGCATGATTTCCTGAAATGACAAAGATCTAACACATTACATAGCACTGCTATCCACAGCTAAATAATACAACAAAGGTAACACAACAGAAATAAAACAGACATTAATGTTTGACAATTTAAAGTTAAATGAAGTAACCAATGTAATGTCTGCTGATAAATCACAATGATGTATTAAATGCAATGATTGCAATTCATCTTTGGGTTTGGTTGATGTAATTCCACAATGGATCCACTGCATATACTGTATACCGTACACAGTAGGTATTTGAATAAAAATATTGAAATCCACATTAATTTTTACTGTGCTTCAGAGGCCTATAGCCATGGGTGTGCAGAGTGAGCCACATACAAAAATAGCCTAGATGCAGAATTATTTAGGCTGTAGACTTAAAAATGTTTTATTTGATCATTTTTTACTTACAATCTTGGCTTAATTTGTGCTGGAATAAACCAGAGACGAGTGACGGAAATTAAATATCTGGGAAATTGGCAGATATTGACCTAAAGTTAAAGTATATTCCTACTGTTTCAGCTCTCTTCTTTCTCCTGCCAGACGACCTCAGCTGTCTGTCACTTTACGAAAGTGTTTGTGACAAATAAAGGCCTGATTTGATTTAATACACACACACACACACACACACACACACACACACACACACACACACACACACACACACACACACACACACACACACACACACACACACATATATATATATATATATATATATATATATATATATATATATATACACACACACACACACACACACACACACACACATATATATATATATATATATATATATATATATATATATATATATATATATATATATATATATATATATTATATATAAGCGTCTCTATTAAAAAAGTTTTTACATTTTTATAAATAGCTAAATTAAATTAGACTTTGAGAAAAAAAACTAAACAATTCAGGTGTAACAAATTACAGTAATTAATTTAAGTTGGTTCAAAGTTTAATTTTTTCAGTGTAGCCTGGGATGGAACTTTTACATTCCTGGCAGTCCAAATTACATTGAGAAAGTGAAAACGAAACCAGGTGCTGTATTATAGTGCGCGCGAGCGCACACATTATAATATAAATAAATATATCGCCTTTAAAATAACAGATTTTAACTGTTTTCCATGCAGTGTAACAATTATTTGTTTATCTATTTATCCATCCATCCATCCATCCACCAAATGACAATAAACGTGGGACAACTCTGATGCACACCCAGAAATCTCTTTTCTGTCTATGCTGTGCTGTGCTTTAACATCGGAAATTATTAATAACACAGCAAATGTTTACATATCTTTTAGCAGTGCTTTTTGCACAGGTAATTATGTAAAAGGTTGTAGAAAAATAATACATTTAATTATTACCGATTTGTAACAGTGTTATGGAAGATGAACCTATATATAAACATCAAACACATTACAATTATTTTTTTATGTTTTATGACTGAACAAAACTTTGAATAGAACATTTTATTGAGGTAAATTAATTTCCATTACATTATATTGCATATTTTGAATACAGTATACTTGCTCTACGAGTTTTGCACGTTACTTATATACTGTAACGTTAGGCTACTATTATTCACAATAATATAGGTGACTGTGTGTCTGTTGTTGACTCACAAATCGAGTTTATGTCACCAAGGCTGAGCACACTGCGGTTTCCTGCTGTTGTAGTGAACTTGAAGCGGCTTCCTGTTAAAATGAGACCAACCCGCCTTCGTTTGTACTTCGACAAGCGACATCAAACTATTTCACTCGAGACGAAAGTAAAGCGTTCACGTTTGACATCACAGCCGAGACATATTAGACATATCATATCCTTTAACAACAATTGCTGTGGCTGAAAGCTAAATATATTGACTGCTGAATATTAAATAGGAAGGAGGACAGGAATGACCAGCACCGTTTCTAGGAGGGGCATAATTTGCGAGTTTACCTGCAGGAAGGTGAGCTCTGTGCGGAACAGATACCCCGGCGCCTCCCTCGTCGACTGTTTCTGTTTCTCCTTCCCCCATTCAACCGTCAACATGGACCGTACACCTGCACTTTTTACTCAGGATTACTCTTGTATTATAAAGTCACCATCTATTTAAGGTCTCGAGAACATCACAGTCTGTTTTAGGAGTCAACCGGTGGTCTCGATGAAACCATTAAGTGAACTATGTAGTGAGCATCTGAAAAAAAGCGCTGCGGAGATGCCGACTGAGGAGGCGAGAACTGCACCTGGAAACGGTGTGATCACAACACCTTCAACCGAGGTAATTTAAACACCGATACTTGACCTAAAGCTGAATAAATAGATATTTTTGAGTTTTATGAGTTTTGAAAGAAACTCGGATTCGTTTCAATATTGCTGTCGATGTAACACAACTCGTCTGTCTTCATTCCTCTCCATGGCTGACTGTTTTTTAACTCGTAAAGGTTTGTTTGTAAGGGTAAAGGGTTAATGACTGAAAGTTTTGTCATCATTTATCCTCCCTCAACTTGTCCCAATCATATTTCATTTCTATTTTCTGCTGAACTTGAAGATATTTTGAAAAATGTTGGAAACCGGTAGCCCTTGACATCCAGTGACTACAAGTTTTTTTTTATCAGTATTTTGTCAAAATATCTTCTCTTGGGTTCAACGGAAAAATAAAAACTAATATATAAAATTAAATTGGCTTAACTTAAGGGTGAATAAATGTTCATTTATTGGCGAACTATCCTTTTAATAAGTGATTCAGGTAAACATGAAAATTATGTTATTATTTAGTCACTTATATACAGTTGAAGTCAGAATTATTAGCCTCCCTGTTTATTTCCCCCCATTTTCCTATTTCTGTTTAACGGAGAGAAAATGTTTTCAACACATTTATAAGCATATTTAAGAACTCATTTCTAATAACTGATTTATTTTATTTGCCATGATGGCAGTAAATAATGTTTTATTAGAGGGGTTTCAAGATGGTTTTCTTCTATACAGCTTAAAGTGACATTTAAAGGTTTAACTAGGTTAATTAGGTTACCTAGGCAGGTTAGGGTAATTAGGCAAGTTATTGTATAATGAGGGTTTCTTCTGTAGACTATCAAAATAATAAATAGCTTAAAGGGGCTAATAATTTTGAACTTAAAATGTTTTTTAAAAAATATTTATATTTATTTTATTATATATATATTATTTTATTATATTATTATAAGTTATATATTATATATAACTTTTATTATAGTTTAAATAAAACAAATAAGACTTTCTCCAGAAGAAAAAATATTATCAGACATACTGTAAAAATTTTCTTGCTCTGTTAAACATCATCTGGAAAATATTTTTAAAAGAAAAAAATTCAACGAGGGGTTAATAATTCTGACTTCAGCTGTAGATCTAGAAACATTTTTAATCTTGTCTTTCACACTTAAAGGGATTTACAGTAACAGTCATCGTTTACTTTTAATGGCGTCGTCTTTTTACCCACTGCAAGTTAATTCAGCTAGTTTACATGGACCAATGAGCAATGTAAATTGAATGAATGTCAGTAAGCTCTACTGTAAGTGCATCAGAAAAAAAAGAAATAAACACTATCAAATCTGTAGCTACCTAACATGATATTGTGATTGCTGCTCTAAAATATATTCTTTTGAAATGTCTGGGTAAAAACATACTTTTTTTCCCCTTGAACACAATATATTTTAATTTGGGAAACATTTAAAATAGTTTGGAGCAGTAAACATGTCAGGCTTGACAAACAAGTCAATTATTGACTCCTGCTGTCTTCTTTAGTTTAAAAAACACAGATTTCTTTACAATTTAAAACAGCATTTTTGCATATGTTTTCTGTTGGAGATACTGTTGCCCAAAAAAAAAACGTTAAAAAATCTTGCATAGGAACGATAGCATATGAATGGCATAACAGAAAATGTTGGTGGTTTTAAAACCTTTACTTTTCTAAACAGCGGTATACCTTGAAAATGATTATCATCCCATCCCATGCCTACATAAGACTATGCACTACTACAAAATTTTGAAGGGTTAAAATAAGATAAACCGAAAAAATAAAAATAAGAATAGGAGCGCAAAGTGGGGCGAAGCAGTGGCGCAGTAGGTAGTGCTGCTGCCTCACAGCAAGAAGGTCGCTGGTTGGAGCCTCGGCTCAGTTGGCGTTTCTGTGTGGAGTTTGCATGTTCTCCCTGCGTTCGCGTGGGTTTCCTCCGGGTGCTCCGGTTTCCCCCACAGTCCAAAGACATGCGGTAGAGGTGAATTGGGTAGGCTAAATTGTCCGTAGTGTATGAGTGTGTGTGTGAATGTGTGTTTGGATGTTTCCCAGAGATGGGTTGCTGCTGGAAGGGCATCCACTGCGTAAAAACTTGCTGTATAAGTTGGCGGTTCATTCCGCTGTGGCGACCCCGGATTAATAAAGGGACTAAGCTGACAAGAAAATGAATGAATGAGCGCAAAGTGTGGTTTGTGCAACATTTAGTGCAAATAAGACAGGACAGACAAGACAGAACAAGAAACAGTAACGCCGACCAGTACACTATGGATGCTGTGCAAAAATATTGGATCAGATATAAAAACTGTACATGTAAGCATTTTTCATTGAGGTAGAAATGTTGTACAGAGCAGTGTAAAAACAGAAGTTGTGCAAATGTGACATTGCTGCAAATAAAGTTGACAACAACCACTTCTGTATAGTAGTGTGTTATGTTTAGTGATCAAGCTACTTCTCTTTTGTTTCATTAGTATCCCACACAAACAAGATGAAGGTTATGTTCCTCATTCAGGACTTTATAAATTACCAAGCAAGCTTGTATGACACAAAGCAGAGAAGTAAAGCCCCTGTGAAATGTTTGAACTTCAAACTTTAAAGTAGTTAAAAATATGAAATATTGATATTGCTAGGTTAATTTTATGGGTGTTGTGGGTGGTTGCTAATGAGTTGCTAGGTTGTTTCTTAATGGTTTTAGTTGTTGTTAGTGTCAAATGTTTGCTAGGGAGGTTATTGGTATCGGTACAATGCCAATAGAAACAAAAACAAAAAAATTTTACTATTAAGGGGATTAATGATACACACAGAACTTTAAATTCTTCAATGATCAATCTTTTAGTCTTTGCTTTCAATTGACACATAGAAAAAGGCATTATTTAGCAATCCTCCCATCAAATAATCACAATAAGCATTGTGGTTTGTTGCTTTCAATAAGAAACATCTTTGAAATTTGGTTCAGTTTATTAGGAATTCAAACAATGTGTTGTTTGGACAGTCTTTGGTGTAGTATGATGGCAGATTGTGGTGCAGTTCAAACAACACTCGAGCGTGAGTGAACCCAGTCTTCTCTTCTAGGAATGATCACGTCTTTCACATCTCGTGTTATCACTCAGTTAATCACAGAGAGATGTCAGTAAACCACCTTATAAGCAATGTGTCACACAACATTACACTCACGAGGTTCACTTCTGGCTACCTACTCTGAAAGAAGTTATACTTTGAGCCAACTTAAAAACATTTGTTAAAGCCAGAATTTGTAGTTTTTTTTTTCAAAGTGTCACTTTGGTTTAAATATTAATATTTTATTTACCCTAAATCAGATATATTAAAACATATGCTACCGAAGTTGGTGGTTCATTCCACTGTGGCGACCCCTGATGAATAAGCAACTAAGTCAAAGGAAAAGGAAGAAAATATTTATAAACTTTTTTTTAAATCAACACAAAGTTATGTTGTTTTAGTTATTTAGTTATTTTATTTCAAGCTCTGAGGTAAACTGCTGGCACTTTCAGTATGGCTATAAATGTCATGCAAGATGATAATCGAAATGGCATAAAAACTGAACAGCAGTACATCTTTTTCCTGTGGTCACATGACACTGATTGTTTATAGAAAAAAATGATACTTTGAGAAAAATGTATGCTTTTAATTTTCTCTTGGGGGTTAATTTTTTGCTTTAAGGCAAATTGAATTTGAATTTAATTTGAATTTTAAATGTACTAAATAGGAGAGCCCCTTGAGATGAACCATCTCATTTTTGAGCGGATCCCTAAGAAGTACATGAATCAAAAGTAAAACAGGTCATAACAAACACAAAGCTAAACAAAAGAAATAAAGAAACAAGCAGCACTCTTCACCTTAAACACTCCTCACACTCTCAGAATCAAAGGTACGTGAGCTGTCACTGGGGAAGTACCTTTTCGAAAGATACAAAATTGTACATAAAGGTCCATATTAATACCTCAAGGGTACATAATAGTACCTAACATTTTAAAAGGAACACTTTTGCACTTTTTAGGAAATAATAAGCACTGTCTCAAGGTATTAATATGGACCTTTAGGTACAAATTTGTACCTTTTGAAAAGGTACCACTCCAGTGACAGCTCTTTATTTCTGAGAGTGCACAGTCTAAAGCCTAACCAAACAAAAAGAAATAATCAAAAGTGCAGTTTGATATACAAACAAATAATACACATTTAAATTGGGACCAATATTAATAACATTTACAAGTTGTTTCCAAAAAAAGAAGATAAATTAGTCCTAAATGTCTTAATTGAAATAAAAGAATCCAGTCAAAAGGAGCTTTGTATTGAAATGACTTACGGCTACTTTCTGTTGTAATTCCTGGAACAAAAAAGTAATTCTGTTGCATCTGTTGAAGAGAATTTAAAGGGGTAAATGGAACTAAACAAACTGCTTTAAATAAAAAGGTAAACTAAAATAAACAGTTAAAAAGAAACGAATACCAATGATATTGTCTACAGAACTAATAAATTTGTATAATACACAATGATGGGTTCTATATGGACATCTTAAAACAAACCTACAGAGAGTTGAAGACAGTATTTAAAGGTTTTAAATTAATATCAGATGTCCATTGACTTATAAACCATATTTGTTTTCACTTAATACAATAAAAAAATAACTTTTAATGGAGGACACAATAGTTTCCCTTTTTTCACTGTATGTAGTTTAGAGCATTATACAAGAAACACGTTTTATATTATAATTAATGGAGCAGTTAGGATTCTCTGGATGGCTGGTTGTGTGGGCATAAAGGTTATTAGAAAGATTTACTGACTGGTTGACTGTCCAGATGAAAAGATCAATCCTCAAGCCCCTATATATGAAAGCTTTGGCTGATACTGAAAATTAGGCCCACAGGGAATCTACCTAAAGGAACCTGCAGATTTTTGAACCTGTCATTCATTCTATTTACTCATTTAAATATGCAAAGTTTTGATGTTTTGTGTCCAATTTATTATATTACTTTTTATTTTATTTTATTTGTTTTGTTTTTAGCTTCTATAAAATCTATTCCCAGAAATTGCAGAATTCAGCAGAATTTGTCTGGTCCTGATGATACTCATAACCCCTTAGATTTGAAAAGTTGTAACCAATATTTAGGCTAATGAATATAAATGTTGAGGCTCTTATAAAACACTGCATGATCAGCAGCACACATCTTAAATCAGGCGGCAGAAATAGTTTGTAATGTATCGGTTTTAATAGGGTCATAATTATTTTATTGTGTTGATAACAAAAAATCCAATAGGCATTTAACGGCAGACACTGATACAGCTGCTGATGTAACACATCCTTTTGGTTTTAGTTTTTCAGCTCCTTGAAGTTGCTGTTCAGACGCTAGGGTGCCCAAAGTGGTTGCTAGGGTGTGGCCAGACAGTTACCATGAAAATAAGGACAGAGATTTAGTCTTCCAGAATTCCTGAGCCAACTCCCATATTTCCATCATGTTCTTGTGCCAACACTTGCCTCATTCATGCTGTTTTACAGTTGGTTCTTCCTAATAGTCCTAAAGAATCAAAGAGCTGTAAAACTGACTGTATGCTCGGCTTTATTTTTGCTGATCTAAATACTGGATGATGTTGACCTTTTTTGAATGCTTTTCTTGGCAGAGTCCAGCACATCAGAACGGGGCTGTGTCGTCTCCTGTTGCTTCTCAGTCCCAGCCTCCATCCTCTGCAGCTTCTCCTCCTGCTCAGCCTCCCAGAGATCAGTGGGGCGGCAAGTATGAGTTTCTGCTCTCCTGTATCGGCTACTGTGTTGGCCTGGGAAATGTCTGGAGGTTTCCTTACCTCTGCTACCGAAACGGAGGAGGTGAGTGACTGCAGATATGAAAACTACATCTTAAAGGGTCAATTCATCCAAAAATGAAAATTCCTATATTAAGTACTCACCCTCATGCTTTTCCAACACCCTGAGATCTACGTTCATCTTGGCAACAACAACAAATTAAGAAAGGATGAAATCTGAGAGCTCTCTCATCCTCCATAGACTACCATGGTCTAAAAGTTTGGTTCTTTTTTCTGGACTTTGGACATCTCTGGACCATTGCTGATTAATTATTAGTAATTAATTTAATAATTAATTGCTTAAAAGAATTGTTTAATAATTAAAAATAAATAAATAAAAATTTTCATTTTTGAGTGAACAAATTTTTTTAAGAAGGTAGACGGAATGTACACAGGAGATCATTTCAGTTGTAAAACACAAACTTTTCTCAGTGTAAATTTATATACTGCTTCTGTGTTCATTTTGCAGAAAAATTCCTGCCATTTTAACTGGAGATTCATGCACTTTAGTGATTCATTCAAATTAATATTTGTGGTCATAACTGATAAAATAATGTACACTACAACATAATTGGGAATCATTTTTAAAAACTTGAAGGTTAATCAAAATGTTATATGTAGGAATTTGGTTCAACTTTGGAAGAAAAATTTGTGTGTCTGTATATATATATATATATATATATATATGAGCAATTGCAGTGTTATGGATGTGACATTTGCAGTAAAATCTCAAAACACAAATTCACATAAAAAGTATAGTTTAACATTATATTGAAGCAACTGTTTATATTTGATACTTATATTTTGATAACTATTTTATATTTGATAAAGTGTTCTTATTGATGTGACATCTCGCCGTTATGGTTGTGACAGATGTGAAATTGCCACTTGTGTGACCTTGGTTAATCAAATATAATAGTTTGAAAACATTGACAGATACATTTTTGAGTATTTCTAAAGTACTGTAAAATAGTTGCTTGCCCAAAAAACCCAGAAACGGTTTCCATATTTGGGTGAAAACGTAATTTTTTTGATGGCAAGGTTGACATTTGCATGGAATTGCTCATATATAAATGATTTAATATATTGGCGATACAATTGACGATACAAGTGACGTCCAAGAGTCAGCTTATGGTAGTACTGAGCTATGATTCACTATAATTTACTCCAAAATTATTTAAATTCTGTTATCATGTACTCGCCATTATGTCATTTCAAACTCATGTGATCTTTTTCGAAACACAGATGGGGATCTTTGAGATTTGCATCCCTCCATTTAAAGTCCATTCATGTAAAGCCTAAAAGATCAGCCAATCCCATAGGCATCATAAAATGAATCAAGTTCCAAGTTCAAGTTTATTATTAGGTTTCACACAATCATTTTGTGTTGAGACAACATGAAGGAATTAATTTATTAGTTTTTATAAATTTAAGTAAATGAAACATAATTAAGTTTTCCACAAAAAAATACATCAAGAATTGTTTTATTTCAGCTAAACTTAAATAAGTTGTTTGAACAAAAAGCAAATGTCATTTTTTGAGTGTTGTATATACAACTTGTTAAAATCAGTGTGTCGGAAATAAGTCATTGTGATTTTACCTTATGAAAAGTTCCTATGAGAGTTTGTGAACTTCCTGTGTAAATGGGTCTTTCATGGGTAAACTAGGACATTTAGTTGCTCTAAGCCTGAAATCCATCCTTCTCTCCAATCAAGCATAACCAAAGGCCTTTCCCTGCAATAGGGACGGGCTCCTCTTTAAACCTCTGAAACAAATTTGCCTGAACCAAGACCTCAAAAAAAAGGAGAAATTTGCTATGTAAAGATGTTAGTAATACAAATGACTAGTCAGGTTTTTGAAGGGTGATGAAGAAAAGCTTTAGAATTACTATTACTATTAGATTGGTGTTGACTTGAAAACAGTACATAAAAAACTTTTGTATGGAGTAAGGAATATTAAAATACACATTTCTCCCAAGTTTTTGTTATATAAACATATATAGATCAGATTACTCTAAATAGTTTGACTTTACATATTTAGATCAGGTTTGATATGGACATGAACTATGGCAGCTGATTTCATTTATTTATTTAGTTTATTAGTTTGAATTGTCTGAAATTAATTAAATGAAGGTTTCTCATATCTTGTCATATTTTGTTGGACTAAATTTTGACAAAATTTCAATATGAAAGTACAGACCGCAAAATAACGGAGCAAACATCTTACAAATGGAGCAATGAAACAAACAGAAAAGCAACCAGCTTATAATCATGGCGATTAGTTCAATGATGATGGCCACTGGACGTGACCGATTTAAAGGACAGTATTTTTGCTTTACATGTATGGCTGATATTATGATCTGCATCAAATCTGTAAATTATTTCGTTTAACTCTTTTCCTGCCGTTAATGAGAGAAAAGGCTTGCCTGCCATTGATGAGTTTTACAGCAGTATTTGTTTTAGGTGTATTTCGGCAGGGGAAGCCTTAACGCATGTCCTGAGTGAGGTACATGATGTCAGATGCTCCGGGGAGTAAAATCTGAGAAAGAGAATGTAAGATCGTAGATAAAAAATAAGAGTTATACAACCTTCCTTTGGCTTAATCCTTACCATTTTAAATCTTATCTTGACAAGAGACCAAAAAAAAAAAGCTTTATGTTTATGATTTGTGTCATTGTCGTTGTGTCAGATTGCACACTAACATAGGTTTATATATATATATATATATATATATATATATATATATATATATATATATATATATATATATATATATATATATATATATATATATATATATATATATATATATATATATATATATATATATATATATATATTATTGCAACTAGGGGGTCTGAGTATTGTGGGATTTATAATAAAACCAGTTTATGTCAGAGTTTTATTTTATGCACCTACAAACAATTTGAATACTTTAAAATCTTTAATCCATTTGCTGCTTAAGTTATTTGTTATTTATAAAAAAAATAGCACAATCCATAATCAAATTTCACTTGAAAGTGAAAACATATGCAAGTAAAATCTGTATTTTTTGTATAAAACCATTCCAGAGTAATATCTGATGTTGGTTTTATATGATAATAATAATAATAATAATAATAATATGTAGATTTTATCCATCTGGAATGTTTATGATCAGCATGAGTTCAAGTTGAAAGAAATGCACATGTAATTGGATTCTATTTATTTTGGGTGGCGTTTATATTGTGCAATTGTTTGTAAGGCAATATGTACAGACTTATAGTGTTTTCAGTGTGTTTGATGGATTGAAGATTAATGTAAAATGTATGGATTATGCAAATCTGGAAGAGGGGAAAGCACTGACAGGCTCCCGTGATTTAAGAGTGTGGAATCACCGGCACAAATGACTTAATTTGAGGTTGTGGCTCAGTGGTTAGCGCACATGCTCGAACATGCTGAGCTGTGGTGCTTATCCAAGTGAACTTCATTGAGTCCAACATTTATTTTTCAAATCCCATTCCACCCATCTCAGCCCATCACTTTCACTCTTTTCACTACAATTGGTAGCAACAAAACTGTTTAAAGTTCAAAAATTAACATTAGAGGAAGATTATTTACATTTTACTTTTATACAGAGATTTGCATTGCATACAAGGTGCATATTTATGAGTTCTTGCTTTGCCTGGGAGTTGATTTTTTTTTTGGGTGCAAATGTTAACAAACAAAGTAACAAGCCTAAGTCTAAAATTACTTTATTAAACATGTTACTTTTTTTCTTAATCTTGTTACCTTGAAATGTTTTAACATTTATTGTTATTATTTATTTGTTTAAAATATGCATATTCACATTCTAACACCTAACTATTCTAACTCCTAACATTCTAACTATTAAAGTGTTAAAATCACTTAAGAACAAAATATTATGTGTGTTTTTGAAAGTGTATACTTGCATTATAATGTTATTACATTGTCACTCTGCCATACTTTAATGTGTGGCATAACATGGTCTAACAATGACAATGATATAATTTATTGCAATAAATTTTAGTGCAGTAAAATATACAGTGCATCCGAAAAGTATTCATAGCCCTTTTTTTCAAATTTTTTTATGTTCCAGTATTATTCCAAAATGGATTAAATATATTTATTTCCTCAAAATTCTTCACACAATACCCCATAATGACAATGTGAAAAAAGATTTTTAGAAATTGTTAAAAAATTAAAAAAAATAAAAAACAGGAAAAATTGCATGTACATAAGTATTCATATATTGCCGTGAAGCTCTAAACTGAGCTCAGGTACATTCTGTTTCCCCTGATCATTTTTGAAATGATTCAGCAGCTTTATTGGAGTTCACCTTTGGTGAAATCAGTTGATTGGACATGATTTGAAAAGGCATGCACCTGTCTATATAAGGTCCCAGAGTTGACAGTGCATGTCAAAGCACAAACCAAGTATAAGGACAAAGGAATTGTCTGTAGACCTCCGAGACAGGATTGTCTCAAGTCACAAAGCTGGGGAAGGTTACAGAAAATGTCAGCTGCTCTAAAAGTTCCAATGAGCACAGCGGCCTCTATCATCTGTAAGTGTAAGATGTTTGGAACCACCAGGACTCTTACTAGAGCTTTGCCAAAAGGCATCTAAAGGAAACTCAGACCATAAGAAACATAATTCTCTGGTCTGATGAAACTAAAAATGAACTTCTTGGAGTGAATGCCAGGCGTTACGTTTAGAGAAAACCATGCACAGCTCATCACCAGGCTAATACCATCCCTATAGTGAAGCATGGTGGTGGCAGCATCATGCTGTGGGGATGTTTTTCAGCAGCAGGAACTGGAAGACTAGTCTGGATAGAGGGAAAGATGAATGCAGCAATGTACAAAGACATCCTGAATGAAAACCTGCTTCAGAGTGTTCTTGACCTCAGACTGGGGCGATGGTTCATCTTCCAGCCGGACAATGACCTAAAGCATACCGCTAAAATATCAATGGAGTGGCTTCACAACAACTCGGTAAATGTCCTTGAGTGGCCCAGCCCGAGCCCAGACCTAAATCCTATTGAACATCTCTGGAGAGATCTGAAAATGGCTGTACACCATCGCTTCCCATCCAATCTGATAGAGCTTGAGAAGTACTGCAAAGAGAAATGGGCAAACATTCCCAAAGACAGGTGTGCCAAGCTTGTAATTGCTGTAATTGCTGCCAAAGGTGCATCAATACAGGATTGAGCAAAGGCTGTGAATACTGATTTTTTTAAGTCTTTTATTTTTGAAAAAAATTGTAACAACTTCAAAAAATCCTTTTTCACCTAGTCATTATGGGATTTTATGTGTAGAATTTTGAATTTTGTGTGTAGAATAAAGGAATTTAATCCATTTTGGAATAAGGCTGTAATAAAAATATGTGGAAAAAGTGAAGCACTATGAGCACTTTCCGGATGCACTGTATAACAAATATTAGATGTCATGACAGGCCTAATGATGAGTTAACATGAACTACTATAAAAATGAACAGTTTTATTTCCATTAACTAATGTTAACAGATGCTGTTATAAATGTATTGTTCATTGTTTGTTCACATTAGTAAATACATTAACTAATACAACATCATTGTAAAGTGGCACCAGGCTCCACTATTTGAGCGACAGGATAACTATTATTGTTTTATCTTTTGACGTTATAGAAGGTTGACTATTGTCTTGTGTATTTGGGTTGCAGGTGTGTTTCTCATCCCGTACTTCATCATGCTGTTCTTCACGGGGATGCCACTGTTCCTCATGGAGCTCAGTCTGGGCCAGTATGGGGCTGCGGGTCCCATAACTGTCTGGAAGTGCTGTCCCCTCCTCAAAGGTACATTTCCGCAATTAATTCTGGCTTTGAGCTTGAGCTAAATCCATTAATCAAAGTTGCGCAGCTGCACTTTGCATGAGAAATAATCAGTTACTGTGGCTGAAGGATTAAAGATGGCTGCGGTCTTGTTGCAGGTATTGGCATAGGGATGCTGTGTGTATCCACTCTCGTGTGTCTCTATTATAATGTCATTATCGCTTGGACCTTCTACTACCTGGGCAGTTCTTTCCAGAGCCCTCTGCCCTGGTCATGTGATGCTCTTCAAAACATCGCCTTATGTGCAGTAAGTCAGCTAAGAATAAAAATGTTAAAGTGCCATCTGTGTTGCCAGTTAAGATGTGTTTTTGTGTACAAAAAGTAAACAAACAAACAAAAATGTCATCTGTTTTCTTCACAGAACAAAACTAATTCGACCCAAAGTCCCTCAGAGGTGTTCTGGAAGTAAGAATTTGTCCTTTGTTTGTCTATTTAAATGTTTACATACATTTTTACTAGTAAAAAAGTATGATTATGTAACAAATACCTACAAATAATGAAAAAAATGATAATTTATTAATTTTGTTTTATAGTAATGAGCAGTGCTTAATTTGAGCCAGATCTTGTTCTGGGAAATGTTAGATATTCATGTTTTGCGTTCCGGGATTTATTTTATTTGATCCGGCATTAACTTTTGCGTAATGAATATCTGCATGTTTGTGTGTGAGAGAGTGAATGTGATCGATGCAAAGTAAAAAACAGCGAAAAAAGGACAACACACACATAAAGGTAGTCATTTTCAACCAATCAACTTTCTTACATTTACAATCACTCTCATTGGTTGGTGATTATTGTTTTGCGCGCAGTGAGCAGCAAAATTAAATAGTGGCATAATGGCCTACCTAAATAATATTTGTACTTTCAAAATGCCAGAGGCAGTCACGCATGTATTATTTTTTTTTAAACCATGAGTAAATCTGATAATGAGCCTGATCTAGATGAAACTGCACCCCTGGGTCAGGATAGTGGGAGACAGAAGCAAAGCGATCTCAAGTCTGGTAGAAAACGTGACAGAAGAGGTAACTGTGGGCTCTTATTGAAGATTAGACAGGGTGAATCATTTTGGCTGGGCACATAATAGTTAAGTTAACTGAATGTCAGTGGTGTTAGTAAACTGAATAGTGATGTTTCACATGATTTATGTTTATAGCTACTCAGTTTATGTCATGTTCCAGGAAAACTGAAGTTGTGTGGTGGGCATCGGTCACAGTAACATTTATTTTCTGGTTTTGTTTCGGAAATTATTCATTTACAAATTAAGCACTGGTAATGAGTAGGGACAGACAGAATCTGCAGACTTTTTTGCTATATCTGCTGAAAAGTTTGTAAAAAAAATCTGTAGATAAATGCAAATGATTTTGGGAGTATCATAACTAAAAACTTAATATATGAAATAAAAATAATACCTTTTCACTTTTATTGAATGTTTACAATGCAAATCTAATTAGATTTACTACTATTTGGTAAACTAAGCAAGTCTCTCATATAATATATCTACTAAAAGAAATTACTTAGCAAACTTTATTGTAAATAAATCGAATGAAAATTTTAATATTATTAATAATAATAATAACTTTTATTTATAAGCGCCTTTCAAAGCAGTCAGGGACACCTTACAATATGTCACAGGCACATCATAAAATACAAGACAGAAGAATAATAAACATAATATTAAACCAGAAAATCATTCAAAGCAATCCTGAATAGAAACGTTTTTACCTGGAATTTAAAATTGGAAATAAAGTCCACCTGACAAATATCTAACGGCAGTGAATTCCATTACTGTGGTGCTGTGCAGCTAAAAGCCCTGCCACAAAATGACTTCATCTTAAAATTTGGAACTGATAACAGTTCAGCCAAAGAAAAACTCAGTGAGCGCAGAGGAGTGTGCAAGTGAAGAAGATCAGAGAGGTAATCGAGTGCCTGGTTGTGAAGAGCTTCAAAAGTTGATAGAAAAACTTTATAGATAAAGAACAGGAAGCCAATGCAAGTGAAAGAGAATTGGGGATATGTGTTCAGAAGCACGCAAGCGGGTGACTACCCTAGCTGCTGAGTTCTGGATTAACTGTAATCTGCGAAGTTGGAGCAGATAGGAAGGAATTGCAATAATCAATCCTTGATGTAACCAGAGTATGAACAAGCACTTCAGTGCTTTGTTGAGATTGTTGAGAAGTCTTGCAATGTTACTTAAGTGAAAAAAAGCAGATCGTGAAATATTACTAATATGTGAATTAAACAAAAGCTTAACATCTTGTATAACGCCAAGAATTTTAACATGAGTTGTAAAATTTACTGGAGAATTATTGATAGATAGAGTAAAAGATCTGAGCTTTGGAAAGAAGAGACTTAGAGCCAACCAGAAGGGCTTCAGTTTTACTGGCAAGTAACTTTAAAAAGTTACTTTAAAAAGTTTAACTTTAAAAAGGTGGTGAGATGGAGCATTCCATAAACTATAAACTTGCGGATCATTCGCATAAAAATGAAAATTTATGCCATAAGAACTAATTATATGACCTAAAGGGAATATAAGAGAATATTAATAAAGTCAATAATTAGTCAATAAATGTTAGTCAATAATATTAATGAATTAAACTTGAAATGTAAATTTACACACATTTACACAACTCTAGTGATGGTTTGTGAAAAACGCACTGTTGTTTATTTGTAATAAATGTTCATTTGTGATATTTATAGCTTTCAATCAAGTTTAATATGCATAACCTACTGTTTAAAGGGATACAACCAAAACAAAGAATCAATGATGGGCTAAAACCTGTGGAAATCTATTAACTTACTCTCCCTCCTGCTTATATTATTTCAGTGGAGTATTAAGAATTTTAGCTGAAACTTTGATCTTCGGTTATTCAAAAAGTGCAAGTCAATAGTTACTAGAATTGTAAGAGTCAAAAAGCAAATACCAACAAAACAAGTTTAACTATTGGTCTACACCAGACATGTCCATACTTGGTCCTGGAGGGCCATTGTCCTTCAAAGTTTAGTTCCAACCCCAATCAGACACACCTGGGCTAGCTAATCAAGCTCTTACCAGGCTTTTTAGAAACATCCTTGCGAATGTGTTGAGGCTAGTTGGAGCTAAAAGCTGCAGGACACCGCCCCTCCAGGACAGTTTTTGGACAACCGTGGTCTACACTGTAAAAAACGCTGGGTTCCACACAATTCCTTCATGTTGTCCTAACAAAAATCGATTAAGTTAACTCAATCGTTTTAACATAAAACAGTTAAGTTGCCCCTCCAAAAAAAGTTACGAATTTTGTTGTTTCGAGTTGTTTCAAGTTTGAACAAGCAGCGAAAGTTTAAGTGTATAATGATCTGTAATAATTGAGCATTATTTATAGTAACAATAGTTACATTATTGAGTTTTACTGGAAAGTTCACTTTTGACAAGCTCTTACAAACGTTCTGAAACAAACGTCAAAACAGCTTCACACCCATACATTTGACGTGAAGTACATCGTGGCCTTAAACGTTTTCATACTTTCATTGTTTCAACTCCATCATACACTGTAACCAAGTTTGTTATCGTAATTTGTTCTGCTTGTTTTTCTTGTTTGTTCACATCCACAATCTAAAAATACCACAGATAGAGGTGTGTTAATATACAACAAATATGTGCTGTGGTTATTGTGACATTAAACCTGTATCTGTTCTAGTGTTCATTTACGAGATTAATGCTATTGAACTATAAAACCACACTTGAAACAGTTCTGGTTTGTTAAGCTATGAATTGTACTGAGTGTTGTGTGTTTGTGTGTGTGTTTAGTGAGAAGGTTCTGGGTGTGGTACACAGCACAGGACTCAGTGATCCCGGGCCGGTGCGCTGGCCTCTCGCTCTCTGCTTGCTGGCTGCCTGGATCATCATATTCCTCTGCATGCTCAAAGGCATTCACAGCTCCGGCAAGGTTAGACCTTACACAGACACACCTTAAAGACTTAGATCAACAGCGCATCCAGCTGGCTTTATTCCCCATGGGAAAGTAGGTGTGGGATTGTTGTTATAGTAATGTTGAGGTACTGTAATTTGTGTAAATATTTTGGATTTTTGACTTTCAAAGAGTTTTAGGATTAAAAACAAAAAATCACATTCATCATACCACAGAAAATACATTAAATAATATTTCAGCAGTTTTTTTATGGAATTTCTAATGATTTTCTGCTTAATCACACTGAGATATTACATTTATAACACTGTGTGGAGATAGGGGAAAATTACAAATTAGGTAGTTGTATTAATATACATTTATTCAATAATTCATTCATTTTACTTATTGATCAGGAGTCACCACAGCAGAATGAGCCGTCATATATATATTCACACACACATATATATATTTAATCATGAATAATTGTTTGTATTTATTTTGTACAGTTGAAATCAGAATTATTAGCCCTCCTGTTTATTTTTTCCACAATTTCTGTTTAACGGAGAGAAGATTTCTTTAACACATTTCTAAACATAATAGTTTTAATAACTCATTTCTAATAACTGATTTATGTTATCTCTGCCATGAGGACAGTAAATAATATTTGACTTTAAATTTTTCAAGACACTTCTATACAGCTTAAAGTGACATTTAAAGGCTTAACTAGGTTAATTAGGTTAACTAGGCAGTTTAGGGTAATTAGGCTAGTTATTGTATAGGGAACTATCGAAAAATTTGCTTAAAGGGGCTAATAATTTTGTCCTTAAAATGTTTTTTAAAAAAATAAAAAACTGTGTGTGTATATATATATATATATATATATATATATATATATATATATATATATATATATATATATATATATATATATATATATATATATATATATATATATACCAAAACAACAGTGGTGAACAACAGGGGTCAGTTCTTTATACATGGATTACTCAGTCAGCTGGATTCGATTATTGATGATTTGACATGATTCGGGATAGTTTGTTCTTCAAAAGTATAAACCCATCTAGTAGCTGTTGTCATAGCAACAGGTCTGTAAGCTGAAACTTGCTTGGGAGCTGGCTTATTTTATATAAACAGGATTGTCAGTTTAAGTGAAGGTGACACTGAAAGTATGTACAGTACCAACTGCTGATGTTTTCTAAGAAGAGTACTGTATTAAATTGGGAAAGATAGCAATGTTGTTAAATTATAGTATACACTACATTATATATAAATATATAGTGTGTTTGCTGTTTTATTTGTTATTCGCATATTTTTAAGATACCTCATGTGGACGCCATACTCCATACACTACCTGACAAAAGTCTTGACGTCGATCCCAGTTGTAAGAGCAACAAATAATAACTTGCTTCTAGTTGATCATTTGGAAAAGTGGCAGAAGGTAGAATTTTTCGATGAATCATCTGTTGATCTGCATCCCAATCATCACAAACACTGCTGAAGACCTTTTGGAACCCGCATGTACCCATGATTCTCTGAAATCAGTCAAGTTTGATGAAGGAAAAATCATGGTTTGGGGTTACATTCAGTATGGGGGTATGCGATAGATCTGCAGAGTGGATGGCAACGTCAACAGCCATGAGGTATCAAGAAATTTGTGCTGCACATTACATCATAAACCACAGGAGAGAGCAAATTCTTCAGCAGGAGAGGGCTCCTTCTCATACTTCAGCCTCCACATCAATGTTCCTGAAAGCAAAGAAGGTCAAGGTGCCCCAGAATTGGCCAGCCCAGTCACCAGACATGAATAGTATTGAGCATTTTCATATAAGCCACTTCTGATACCAAATGATCAACTAGAAGTCAAGTTATTATTCGTTGTTCCCAAGGCTTGGATAGGCAACAGGGCCATTTCATCGATTCCCTTTCCTCTTCTGGTAGGTGGTGTATGTGACTGCCACTTTCCCATATTTTGTACTGTTGGTCCTCATCATCAGAGGAGCCACCCTTGAGGGCTCCTTAGATGGTGTCGCCTTCTACCTCACTCCTAAGTGGGACCAGCTGGCTGATGCACAGGTACACTAAACAACCTCATTTAAACAACTTTTCATTTCCTTCAGTTTTATATCCTACAATAAAGACCTCCTGTCACTGTAGGTGTGGAATGATGCTGCGTCGCAGATCTTCTATTCTTTGGGTATTGGAGTTGGAGGCCTCCTGTCCATGGCTTCTTACAATAAATTTGACAATAATGTCATCAGGTAAGGACTTTTAACACAGTTTTGCATTTTGTCTTGTAAAATCTAATGAAGGATCTGGGGATAATAGAAGCTGCATGTGTGCTTTAGATCAAGAAGGAAATGTGTATTTTATTTTCGCTATTCTTTATTTTTTAGTTATTTAAATTAATTATGTAAACATTTATAATTGTTTATATTTATTTAATATACAAATTGATGCTTTTTTGTAATTTTATCATTCATTAGATTTATTATTAGATATTTATTAGTAGTGATGGATGAAAATTAGACACTTAGGCAAGGATATGGTAATACAATATTACTCTAGTATAAGAATATATCATTTTTATTATTTATTTATAATTAATTTATAATTTGTCATTTTTTTAATATATATATATATTTATTTATTTATTTATGTTTTATATTAATTGAGTGCAAAGTACTTGTAAAAACTTTACTAAAGTAACATATTGATGAATGTTTATTTTTCATGACAACCAAATTACCAAAACTTGTCATGCTCTAATAACAATACTAATAGTTCATGATATAAGAGAAAAAAAAAAACGCATTCACAAGCTCAACCCCATTCAGATCAATTTGTAAAATCAGTACAACACTGAAGACTGGAGACACAGATCAAGTCATTTGAGTTTCCGAATCATTTACTAGATACTTACTTTGACTGGATCATTTGAGTCTGCAAATCATTTACTGCATACTAACTCTGAACGGATCTTTTGAATCAGTGAATCATTTACTGGAGACTCACTCTGAATGGATCATTTGAATCAGTGAATCATTTACTGCATACTCACTCTGAACAGATCATTTGAATCAGTGAATCATTTACTGGCGGCAAACTCTGAACAGATCATTTGAGTCTGCAAATCATTTATGGGTTACATAAGCTGCGTCCCAAATCGTATACTTACGCACTATTCTACGCCATTTTGTAGTATAAATAGTGTAAGTAGTGTGTTCACACTGAAAACTCTAAAAATAATAAGTGTACTTTGATTACCCGGATGATGCACTCATTCAGCCGCTAAAATTAAGTGTGTAATGATGGACACTTCACGCACTCAACGACCGCAAGTTTGCTTACGTAGCGGAAGGGGCGGAGCTATCGGACGCACATGTTGAATAACTTTATTTATTTTTGATGGTGAAAGCAAAATTCTCCTACGAGAGTGATTATAGCGCCTCCCGATGGTAAATGCGGCAATACTCACGGCAGGTATTATTTGATAAGTCGGTCGTTTATTTCACTGATTTGGCAACCTTCAAACGTCATCAGGGAAACGGTTTGAATTTCCGTTTAGTAAAAAAACATTAGTGTGCCATTTGGGACGCCACTACATACATATACTATCCTGTTGAGTGTGTAAGTGCATAAGTACATAGTGCATGAGTGCATAGTGTATAGTGTGCCATTTGGGACGCAGCTTCACTCTGAATTAATCATTTGAATCAGTGAATCATTTACTGGAGACTCACTCTGAACAGATCATTTGAGTCTGCGATTCATTTACTAGATACTCCCTCTGAATGGATCATTTGAATCAGAGAATCATTTACTGGATACTAACTCTGAATGAATCAATTAAATCAGTAAATCATTTACTGGAGACAGTGAATCAGTTAATTATTTACAGTAATATTGTCAATTTTGGTTGCCAGTAATTGTGTAAAATGTACAAGTGCACTGTAAATTAACAATTACAATTGTGATGTAATTTTACAGTAAAATTGTAATTGTTAATTTACAATATACTTGTAAAATATACAGAATTACTGGCAACCAAAATTGTCAATAATACAGTAAATTTTACAGCATCTTTTACAGTGTTTTAAATCTGATTGATCTGGCATGTAGACTTGTGATATAATAAAGCCATGACATACTGTATAACCTTGAAGCCTTTCTTTTTTTTGTTGCAGGGACACTATTATCATCACCATAGGGAACTGTAGCACCAGCTTTTTTGCAGGCTTTGCCATCTTCTCTATCCTCGGTCACATGGCATTTAAGAAGGGCGTTCCTGTGGACAAGGTGGCAGATTCAGGTACTTCCTTTTTAGTCTGTTACGTTACTTCTCTAATCCTGTCAAAGCTCTGCCCACAACATCCTCATGATTTACAGTCGCTTCAACCGCTTCCTTGTAGTTTTAAATCCAGTTCATGGTTTATTATTTTAAAGAGTGTTTGTGGTTGTCTTTTAGGTCCTGGTCTGGCATTTGTTGCCTACCCAGAAGCCCTGGCTCTTCTCCCTGGATCAGTGTTTTGGTCCATTCTGTTTTTCCTCATGCTCTTTATGCTGGGAGTGGACACCTTGGTAAGACAATCTAATCTAGTTCAGTCAGGTTTTTATATTAATCACTTTTTTTTGACAAGTATTTATGTGGCAAACACACTGCAGTCACGTTACACACATATAAATATGCTCATCAAAGGTGCATTCATTTGATCTGATATTCCTTCAAAAATTATGAAAGTTTGAATTCCTTGTTTTGCTCCAAAAATGAGGAAAATTATACACGGCACATTCAAATCTGCACATTTTGCTGCTTGTTCAAACAACTTATTTAAAATTAGTTGAGCCAACGCATTTCTTAAGGGTCAACACAGGGGCAAACAGATGTAAACAGGCAATCCTGAGTCATGGTCGATAAACAGGCAGATGGTCAGTACAGGCAGGCAGCAGGCAACATAAACTAACAAACAAAGCAAGGGTTAAACACAGCAAGACAAGGCAAAGGAAACATGCTGTAATGTTCACAGACAGTATAACATGACTTAGCAATGATGTGTATGTATGTGCTGTTTAAATGGTCCTGTTGTAATCAGTCCATGAGCAGCTTCAGCTGTGTGTCTTTGTGTAATCAATGGAATGAGGAACTGGTGCGTGTGAGAGGTGCATGACTGGAATATGTTGTCCCTATAATGCAGCCGCTCGATCACTGGTGATCATAACAGATTAAGTTTACTTAATCAATTTGTGTAGGGATGACATGAAGGAATTGTGTGGAACCCAGCATTTTTTTCGCAGTATGTGGGAAATTATTTATTTATATATAGATAACTATATCTATATTTATATATAGATGACCTACACATTTTCAAAAAAAATTTTTTTAATTTTTTTGCTTCTCTTGATTTTTTCCTCTTTTTTAAAATTTGTATTTAATATTTTTCCATAACATATAATAAATGTGGGTGTACTAGTTTCTGGACCGTTATCATAAGTTTTTTTGTTAGATACACTTCAGATTTGGCTTCAGTACTAACTAATCTAATGTATATGCACAAATAAAATATTGTATAGTTTCTTAATAAAAAAAAAGAATTTAAAAGAGAGATTTGTGAGGGGTGTACTTATATATGCTAATCACTGAAAAATAATATATTGTAAAATATATTATGTAAATATATAGTGTAGTATATACATATATATATATATATATATATATATATATATATATATATATATATATATATATATATATATATATATATCATAATTATATACAATTATTTTTATTATTATCTTTTTAAGAATATTTTTTTGTAGAATTTTTTTAAAGCCCACATTTATAATCAAAGCCCATGGGAAAGAAAGTGTGGGAATCCTGTGTAATATGAATCCAAGTTATCAGGTTTCAGTGTTTCCAGGTTAGAAGTGTGGCTGTATAAAAGCTGAGGAAGCAGGTTTTCACAAGAAATGTGTGAAATCGCTGTGCACATCCTGTCAGTTACTGCACTACTACTGTTTGTTACTGCACTACACTCATTTCAGTAAATGTGCCTGAACACACAGCAGGTTTCCTTCCCCTGTCTACACAAAATTACTTATTTTCAAATTAAAGTTTATATTTTGTTTTATATATATATATTTCAATGTGGTGATGTCATTGACCCATGAGTATTTCCTGCTTGTTATCAAACTATTTCATAACTGTAACAAGAGGCAATTCAATCCTAACTTAATGTTAAACCAGCTATCATAACATTATTTATCAATATTTGACTTTTTTTTTTGATTTTTGGAAGTTATAGACAAGAAAAATGTAAAATAGTAAATACGTTAGCCATTGTTATTGTTTACATCCCTCAAAAGGGTCTATATACTTTTTTTTTGGACTAAACCTGAACATTTCTTGTCAAATTTTATATAATGTGCATATATAGTGTATCTTTTTCAATTGTGAACTCAAAAGCTTTGTGACAGTGGGGTTAATATTTAATAAAAATAATTATTTCTCTATTTGTGTGCTGAACAAGATTTTCGAATTAAACTTTAGTGAATTTATTTTGTAAATCATTGTAAATCCTTAATCACTTTGAAAATATATATTTTAAGTCCAGGTTTATGACCAAAGCCTATGAGAAAGAAAGTGTTTTATGTGTGGACACTTATTTTCTTAATGCCTGAAAAAAATGTTCCCCTTTAACCCGCATGCAGTTGTTTGGCAATAAAGTGTTTGCCAAACCTCTAATGTAAACATGAAAGCAAACAGATAATTGCAGATGATGATGGCACACAGCAGTCTTCATATTGCCCTGACAGCAAACCAAACATCTGAATAATTCTGTTGATGCAAATGTCAGGCAAACCTAGGACATGTTTGTACACTCCTGACAGAAAATAAAGCCCATTGTTTAATTCTTTTATAATGTCAACTTGTGTCTCTCTGTCCTGTAGTTTGGTAACATGGAGGGCATCTGTACGGCAGTGCTGGACGAGTTTCCTCAGCTCAGGTCCAATCTGAAGCACAAGACGCTGTTCTTGGCAGTGCTCTGCTTCTCTTTCTATCTGATGGGCCTGTTGCTCATCACTGACGTAAGATTTTAGTCCTTTGTGTTTATAAATACACGTACACAGATGTCAAAATATATCAGCCATGTTTATTTAAATATTTAAATTCATCATTCCATCCATCTTCATTGTGATTTTCTTGTGATACTGGTTTTGTGCTGTGTTTGTCCATCACAGGGTGGGATATACTGGTTTACGCTCATAGACTCCTTCAGCACCAGCTTTGGTCTCATCATCATTACTCTCTTCATGTGCATTGGCATCTCGTTCTTCTATGGTACACGTTCTTTTGTTTCCTCATGAGTTTTGCAGTTTAAAGGGTTAGTTCACCCAAAAATGTTTATTCTGTTAATTACTTTTCCTGATGTCGTTCCTATTGGGTGAGACCTTTGTTCAACTTCAAGTTAAGATATTTTTGATAAATTCAGAGAGCTCCCTTATCCTCCATATACTGTACAGCAGTGGTCCCTAGACGTTTAAACCAAAAAACATTTTAGAAACATGCCATTATTTCACCATGACTTCAGTGGCACAACTTTATCATGCTTCAAGCTCCAAAGCTCCATGAACACTTTTGTGCACTAAACACATTGTAAATATGACTTTATTAGCCTTATTAGTATGACGTATTTTCATTTGAATCAACAGCGCAACATACAAGTGTCATATTGCCAGTAGTAAACAGCCACCCTGATCTGATGCAGAAGACAAACAGTCCTTTTGGCTATTTTGTCATTTTGACCTTTTTTTTTTTTTGGTGTTTTTGGAGCTTGAAGCCACATTGAATGTTTTGATAGTGTAGACTTGTGTTTGACTCATTATTTACAGTGTTTAGCATATACAAGTACACCCCTTTTAAATTAATATTTTTAATAGGAAGCTGTACAAAATTATATTTGTGCATATACATTAGATCCAAAAACTAGTACACCCAAATTTACATGTTATAGAAAAATATTAAATGCAAATTTAAAAAAAGAGGAAAAAATCAAGAGAAGCAAAAATATTTAACATTTTAATTGAATCTAAAATCTGAATCTGTTTTGTTTAAATGCACCAAAATACATTGTCTATATTTACTGAGAAATGGATGAAAATAATTATTTTCAACATGGAGTGTACTCAAATATGCTGAGCATTGTACATACTACATGTGTGAAGCTGTGGGCAGAGCTAAATAGGGCGCGATGCAGGTGTTGGTCTTCATTAGTTTATATGCAGTATTGCGTCACAACTTGTCATTTTGAAAGATTGGCTTCAATTTGTAGACTAAAAACATTTTAACTTCTAAAATTTACAGGATTTCTTTATTGTACAGTGACCTGTTACATGTCAAAAGATCAAGGGATTTTTTATTTCTCAGTTCATGACCACTTTTTAAACAAATTAAAGGGATAATTCACCCAAAAATGAAACTGTTTACTGTTTACTCACCCTCATGTTGTTTCAAACCTTTATGAGTTACTATATTCTGCTGAACACAAAAGAAGATATTTTGAAGAAAGCTGAAAACCTAGTAACCATTGAGACTTCCATATTAGGAAAAACAAATAAAATAGAAGTCAGTAGGTTTCCAGCTTTCATCAAAATATGTTTTTCGTGTGTGTTTAACTGAAGAAAGAAAGCCAAACAGGAGAACAAGTGAAAAGTGAGGAAATGATGACAGAATCTTTAGTTTTAGCTGAATTATTTCTTTTTATATTCATTCATTCATTTTCCTTCAGCTTAGTCCCTTTCTTTTCAGCTTAGTCCCATCCATACACATTTATTCACACACAAACACTACTGCCAATTTAGTTTATTTAATTCACCTATACCCACATGTCTTTGAACTGGAGCACCTGGAGAAAACCCACACCAACATGGGGAGAACATTCAAACTCCACACAGAAATGCCAACTGACACAGCCTGGACTCGAACCAGCGACCTTTATTCTGTGAGGTGACAGTGCTAACCACAGAGTCACCGTGTCGCCCTAGCTTAGCATTGTATTTATTCATTAAAGTTTAGTCTAAAGTACTTTTATTTATTTTAATAAATCAGACCTTTTTATTTTAGTTTTGCTCATTTTATCGCAACGTTTGCATTTTTATTAAATTTCTCAATTTTGTCCGTATTACCACATTTCCTTGTTGCCAGTTTATGATTATGGTACATTCTAGTTCATGTAAACCCACCACTAAATGGAACATAAAAAAATGTAAAAAAAAATAATTAATGGTTTTCATTTAATGACTGTCAAATTGTTTCTTCCTGTTTAAGTGAATAGCTGGTGCTCAGAATAAGCTGGAGAATGGACCACACTTGTCATAAGCTATATGCTTTTAAAGATATTGTCAGTTGTAATAGGCGGCACGGTTGTTAACGTTGCAAGAATGTTGCTGGTTGGAGTCACGTTGGCATCTCTGTGTGGAGTTTGAATGGTGCCCCAGCATTTGCGTGGGTTTCCTCCGGGTGCTCTGGTTTCCCCCACAGTCCAAAGACATGCGGTACAGGTGAATTGAATAAGCTAAATTGGCTGTAATGTGTGTGTGTGGATGAGAGTGTATGGATGTTTCCCTGTACTAGCTTGCAGCTGGTAGGGCATCTGCTGCGTAAAACATATGCTGGGTAAGTTGACGGTTCATTCCGCTGCGGTGACCCCTGATAAATAAGGGGAGGAAAATGAATGAATGAATGAATGTCAGCTGTAATTAAATTGTCCTATACACAATGATGTCCTCACTGAGATCTGCATTATTTTTACATATTCTGATGTAATTGCAGGGGTGAACCAGTTCTGTCAGGATATCGTGGACATGATCTGCCGATGTCCTCCCTGGTGCACTAAAATGCTGCTGTACTTCAAAGCCTGCTGGGTAGTTTTCACTCCATTCCTGCTAACGGTGGGTGTCGTGTTTTTGATTAAGATGCTATTTAGAATCAGTCTCGTGATAAAACATTCAAAGCTTGACATGTCTTGTCTGATAGTTTAAAATAAGTTTCAGTTTTGTTAAAGGTTAATGTTTCGATCCAACATGTTTAAGCATGCATGTTAGCTTCATTAAACTCACTGGCTCATGTTTTAGATTGTTAGGATTTTATAAGCAAAATTTAGCACGTCTTGCATGTTTTGTCACATTGACATTATGTTTTTAGCATGGTTTCAGTATGAAAACAATGCTAACTGTAAAGGTTGAACATGTTGCTAACATGTTTCTTGTAATATTTTGCACTATCAATGTTTTAGCGTGTTGCTACAACAATTTATTTTAAGCATTATTAGCCTACCACACTGAATTTTTAGAAACGTCCCTGCTGAAAAATCAAGCTTAAACCAGCATAGGCTGGTTGGCTGGTTTTAGCTGGTCGACCAGGCTGGTTTTAGATGGGTTTGGGCCATTTCCAGGCTGGTTTCCAGCCATTTCCAGCCTGGTCTTAGCTGGTCAGGCCGGTAAATGACCGGCTAAATCCAGCTAAAACCAGCTTGACCAGCCTGGTTTAAGCTGGACATAGCTGGTTTTGGCTGGGCTCCCAGCCTGGTCAAGCTGGTTTTAGCTGGTCATCTCCCAGCTTGACCAGCTAAGACAAGGCTGGAAATGGCTGGAAACCAGCCTGGAAATGGCCAAAACCCCTCTAAAACCAGACTGGTCGACCAGCTAAGACCAGCCAACCTGCCTAGGCTGGTTTAAGCTGTTTTTTTCAGCAGGGTTGCCAATGTTTCTAGCTAAATTTATTATACTGCTGGCATGTTTTTAGTTTGATTTAAAACACTGCTTGCTAGAAACGTTGATTGTTTTAGTTAGGTTCTAGCATGACGTAGCTCACTGTGTCTACACGTTTCTAATATGATAAAAAAACCACTGCTAGTTGTATTGTAACATGTTGCTAGCCATTTTCTGTCATGATTTAAAACACTTTTTGTAGCCTACAATTTAACTCACCTTAGCATATTTTAGCATGTTCCCAGCACAATTCTTAATACATTACCACATAAAGGATCAAATTTCTAGAAAAAGCTAGCCTATTTTTAGTTTGGTTTAGCACACTGCTAACATGTTTTAGATGTTTCATGCAGTTACAAGCACAATTTTCCACACTGCTGGTGTGTCCTGCAAACATTCCTTTCCAGATTTAGCAATTTTCATCATTTAAAACACTTCCAGCTAGCACAATGCAAACATGTCTCTAGTGGGATTCAGCACAGTCCGTGATAAAGTTTTAATTTGCAGATTTATAGCATGATTTAAATGTTAATAATGTAGCTCATGCTAGGGTCAGAGTAGCCTGAAGGTCTGTGAGATTTTCATGGTCAGGTCCAGAGTTGTTTTTATGATCAGAAGTGTGTCTCTGCTACCTGTTGAGTGGAATCAAACACTGTCAGTCCTGTGTCCAGTGTCATGAATAATTCAAATCTAATGGGACACTGGATCTCACTGACAGTGATGCTTCTATTCACTTAGCGCTCTCTCTCTCTTTTATTCACAATGTTACAGAGATTGTTTTCTGTGTACAGTTCATCCTGACCTATATCTTCATTGAGATGTACCGAACTTCTCTGCGCTATGGCTCATATGTGTATCCGATTTGGGGCAAAGCTCTGGGTGTTTGTATGGGCGCCTTATGCTGCCTGCAGATCCTCATCTGGGCGATCGTGGCCATCAGTAAAGAGTCTGGAACTCTTAAAGATGTAAGTCTAAACAAACATACAATCCAATACACTACACTATGAGATATTAAAACTATAATTACTATATTTTAAAATGATAAGTAATATATAATGTACATGTATAATGTGCTAAAAGAGTTTAAAGCGATAGTTCACCCAAAAATGAAAATTGTCATCAATTTAATCACCTCACTTGTTCCAAGCATTTATAAGTTTCTTTCTTCTGCTGAATATAAAAGAAGATATTTTGAAAAGTGCTGAAAACTGGTAACCATTGACTTCTATAGTATTTGTTTTTCTACTATGGAGGTCAGTAGCTGTGTCTCCTTTCAGAGGCTGCATCCTCTGACGGATGCAGACTTCAAAGGTAAGTCCTTCGAAGTCCACACAGACTGAACCGAGCGTTTTGAAATGAGACGATCTAGCCTACAGAGGACTGATCTCATCACCAGGCCACCATAACAGCTGCTGTTAGTGAGCTGTTTTAAAATTTGTAATTACTTTTTTTTTTCAAGGAAACATAGTTTAAGCGATCTGAAGACAAAGCAAGGTTTACAAAAGCTGGAAATATATTTGCTTTGATCAATACTGGTACACATAAACATGTAAACGGTCTATAAAATCCCTGTTTAGTAAGACATGTCATACTCTTCTTGATTTTCACCAAGATATTCAAGTAAAATAAACCTAATTCATACATTTAATCTGGAGTTTTCTTTTAAAAACGTCCTGCCGGTATCAGCGCGCAATGAATCTTGGGATGTTCGAGGCTGCGAAGGACCCACCGGTTGTGTCCTTTATTACCTGGGAAAGGAAGGACGCATTTTGAGGCTGCATGTGAAGGAGCCTTCTCATTCTTTTGAAATGAGACAGCCTTTTTTTACGCCCTGATGACGCAGCGCATTTTGAATGCATCCTCTGAAATGAGACCCAGCTAATGATTACAGGTTTTCAGCATTTTTCAAAATATCTTCTTTTGTGTTAAACAGAAGAAAGAAAATCTTAAGGGTTTGGAACCCATTGAGGGAGGGTACATTTTTATGTTTGGGTGAATTATCTCTGTATGAAGTATTATTGAATAATATACAAATTTACCATTTCAATCAATTATTTAAAATTTTTATTTATTTAATAACAATAGTTAATTTTTTTTAACTAGTTAATACAAATAAAAAAATTAATGGGGTGGCGCAGTGGGTAACGCTGTCACCTAACAACAAGAAGGTCACTGGTTCAAGCTTTGGCTGAGTCAGTTGGCACTTCTGTGTGGAGTTTGCATGTTCTCCCTGTGTTAGTGTGGGTTTCCTCCAGGTGCTCCAGTTTCCCCCACAGCACAAAGACATGCACTATAGGTGAAATGGGAAAGCTAAAGTGTCCGTAGTGTATGTGTGTGAATGAGAGTGTATGGCTGTTTCCCAGTGATGGGTTGCAGCTGGAAGGCATCCGCTGCAGAAAACATATGCTGGATAAGTTGGTGGTTCATTCTGCTGTGGTGACCTCTGAATAATAACTAAGCTGAAAAGAAAATAAATGAATGAATGGAGTAGAAAATGTTTTAAAATAAATTTTAACAAATTGTATATTAACACCAATTATATATAAAATGTCTAATAAGTGGTTAAATTCATGATAATTGTTTATTAATTTTTATTTGTACTTCAACTTGTACTTTATTTGTGCTTTGTACTTTAACAGTCATTCTAACATGTTTCTTACACTCAGCGCTTTAAGAAATCCATCCGTCCCCTGAACTCGTGGCGTGTGAACAACATAAACTCCAGCTCTCAGGAGCAGCACGTGGAGCCCCACACAATAGAGGGGCCTTTTACAGTTAACCTGACTGAAGCCGACTACACCGGCATGAACTGGGAGGGCATCAGCGAGGCGTAGCGCCGCCACTAATGTTGAGTACTGGAACAGCACTCTCTCAGAAGCACAAGTACTGGTGAGGAGGACTGCTGTACAGAGAACAGTGCACAGCTGGACTGAAACGGTGTTACTTTCTTTGCAGGACACCTAAAATCATAGCTTTTTTTTATATTTATGACAACACGGCCCATTTGACATTGGGACTAAAAGCCAAAGCAAGAAGCATAAAAGACGTTTGGATTATCTGGCTGAATCCTTGACACCCCGAGATTCCGTTTCATGAAAGAATGTACAAGACTGTTTTATAAGATAACAGACTGTGTAAGTTTATCTGTTTTACATTTACATTGAAATGTACAATCATATACAAGAGCAAGGCCAAATCAAATCAGGGCAACATCACAAAGTAGCAAAACTGAAGTCATTTTAGTAGTATGGGCTAGGATTGGGCAATTAATCGAAGGTGATTTTCATGCTCATTTTATTAGTAAAGCCGGTTCTAGTATGATCCAGCAGGTGCCTTCAGATGGAGCATCATTTACTACACAAAGCTGATACTCACAACGTATGCAAAATATTGTTTAGAATCCAAAACAATAGGGGCGGCACGGTGGCTCAGTGGGTAGCACTGTTGCCTCACAGCAAGAAAAAGGATGGTTTGAGTGGCCCGACTGGGCCAGGAGGCGTTTTAGTGCAGAGTTTGCATGTTCTCCCCGTGCTCTGTGTTTTCCCCACAGTCCTAAGACATGCACTGTAACTGAATTGGATAAACAAAATTGGCCTAAAGTTGGTATGAGTGTGTGTGATTGTATAGGTGTTTCCCAGTACTGGGTTGTGGCAGGAAGGGCATCCGCTGCATAAAACATATGCTGGAATAATTGGTGGTTCATTCTGCTGTGGCGACCTCTGAAATAGAGACTAAATCGAAGGAAAATGAATGAATGAACCTAAAACTATCCAAGATGATCAAGTTTGTGTCACTTTGTAGTGATTAACAGCTGTTTGCAGTAAATGCTGCACATGGAAAATACCACATTATGAACACGTGTACACTTGCAACTCCATTCAAGTGTTTTAAAGAGCAGTCTTGTGATTATTAGGCTATGTCCACACATACACGGGTATTTTTATAAATGGTATTTTTAAAAAAGGTTTCGTCCGCATGATAACACATTGTGAGGCAAGTAATGGGCACGCCAGACCAACAGGTGGCGATAGTGACACTTGTATACTGAGTTTACATCAAACTAAGTGTATTTTGCTAGTAAATTGCATTTAAGTCAATGCAAACGTGAGTACAGAGGCGGATTAACGTCCCATGATCGAACAATGCGGAATACGCGATTTCAAGTTGCCTTATTCACTACTTTCGTGTTTGGCTTGTAGCCCGCCGGGTTGGCCAACCAGAGAGGAGAAAACAGCATGCACGCTAACATCATGAGGCTAAAACTCTGGTGTTAGCGTCTATACGACCACACTGTACCTTGAAAATCTTCACCCTGGCCAGATTCTTCTAAACGTTGCGGTTACTGTGACCTAACACTGCAGTGTCACTGCATTTTTGTGTTGACAAACAGCCAAACCGCATAAAAAAATGTGTGGTTTTGAAAATACCCGTGTTCATGTGGACAGGGCCTTCGTCAAGCTGAATCAATGATATTGATCAATAATGCAACACTATGCGGATTTCCTAGGTGTCTTTATGTTTGGAGTTGCCACATGAGAGCGTCCTCTGTCCTTCGGTAGGAGATTTACTAGTAAACACACAACCGTGCTTTCCAAATGAGATGTGCATGATCAATCGCATTTACATTTAATTTCGATGAGTTGCCCAGTCCTAGAAAAGGCCCGACATGCCAAGGAACATGAAGATATAGAAATATCAATGTAAAACAATGTCACAGAAATCATTTTCATAAAACATTTTCCAGATAATAAACACTGAAAAATCTGTGCATTTGAAGTTACAGACTTCAAAACTGCAACATGCATATATTAAACAGTATGAAATCTTGTGTTGTGTCGGACGTCTTTTAGCCTTTAAGGACAATGACTGTCACTATAAAATAGTTCAAATCATCTGGAGGAGCTCAACCAATTGAGATCCACCAATTTACCAATATGCTCAAAACTATTTGCGAAGAGGTAGCTAACACATGTTACAATGAGCTATTAGATATAAAAATTCTGACAGCCAATCAGAATCAATCCTGCTTGAATGAGCTTAGGACAATAAAATTACATAAAAAATCCATTTATGCAGACAGTAATAAAGTTGTGCATATAATATTTTAAAAGGAAACTTGAAAATGTAAAGCAACAGATGATAAAGCTGACCCAGGCTCATTCTGAATATGTAACACTATATACATTACTGGAAAGCGCCAAATACGTCCCTGGAAATATATATATATATATTTTTTGTGTGTGTTTTTTTTTTGTTGCAGTTTTTGTTTTCGCAAATCCACCAGAGGCCGCTGTGTACACTTTTAGAGATCTCAAATTTCTTTTGCGAGTGCCATTCGCGCCAGCTGTTCTCGCCTAAATCCACCAGCGGCCGCTCTCGACTGACTGAATGATCGACTGACCAACTTTCCTCCTTCCTAAACCCAACCAATAGTGTTTTCAAAAACCCAACTGACAGTTTTCTAAAAACAAGAAAATCCAGAAAACTGAAAAAGATCTCACCTGATTTTTACCATGTTTCCAGATTTTACCACATTCTCACCCTGTTATTTACTTGTTTATTTAATTTTTTGGATTCTATTTTTTGTCTTACTTTTTGGAACCATTCTTTGCTGGACTTAAACCCTGTCATCACGGTCAACTCCTCGCTGCATCTCAAGCTGACGTTCGCAGTGAGCTACTGGACAAACTGGTAACTGTGGGAAAGCCATCAATACGGAGGTAAGCGGTCAGCTGGTGAGCACAAAAGGAGGAGCGTCATATCGCCGTAGTGTTTGTTCTAAAGATAAAAATGTAGCCATACATACTTCTGGCTAGATAATTCGCAATCTCCAGAAATGTATATAGGGCTAGGTTTTCAGAATGTCGACCATCACCCCAAAAAAAGAGGGGACGCAAAGTTTAGAAGACACAAAAGTAGAGAACGCAATGTATCGTATAAGAGAATTAACCTTTAGCCCACTCAAGGCAAACAAAACTGATGACAGGAACCACTGATTATTTTTATTTTTACAGAATCTACCTTGTTCTAACCATCACAAACATTTAAAGTGACAGACAATAAAACTACATTAAAAGTCCTTTGTGGCAGTCAGTAAAATAGTTATGCATATTCTTTCAAGAGGTGACGCAGTGGCGCAGTAGGTAGTGCTGTTGCCTCACAGCAAGAAGGTTGCTGGGTCGCTGCTCAGTTGGCATTTCTGTGTGGAGTTTGCATGTTCTCCCTGCGTTCGTGTGGGTTTCCTGCGGGTGCTCCGGTTTCCTCCACAGTCCAAAGACATGCAGTACAGGTGAATTGGGTAGGCTAAATTGTCCGTAGTGTATGAGTGTATTTGTGAATGTGTGTGTGTGGATGTTTCCCAGAGGTGGGTTGTGGCTGCGTAAAAACGTGCTGGATATGTTGGCGGTTCATTCCGCTGTGGCGACCACAGATTAATAAAGGGACTAAGCCGTTAAGAAAATGAATGAATGAATCCTTTAAAGAGCTTGAAAATGTAAAGCAACAAATGATAAAACTAATCCAGGCTCATTCTGAATATGTACCCTATATACATTTCTGGAAAGCGCTAAATATGTCCCAGGAGATGTTTTTTTTTCTGTTTTTTTTTTTTCATAAATCCACCAGAGGCCGCTGTGTATGCTTTTTAAGCAGCTGCTGTCACTGACTGATCAACTGACCAACTTTCCTCCTTCCTTAACTCGCCCACCTAACTCCCTAAACCCAACCAACAATTTTCTAATAAAAATCCAGAAAAAGAAAAGCCCTCGCCTGATTTTTACCATGTTTTTTTTTTTTAGATTTTACAACATTCTCACCCTATTTACTTGTTTATTTTTTGGATTCTGTTTTTGTCTCTCGCTTTTTTGGAACTATTCTTTGCTGGAATCAAACCCTGTCGTCACGGTCAACTCCTCTCTGCAACTGTGGGAAAGACAAAAGTAAACAGTCAGCTGGTTAGTGTGAAAGGAACGGCATCATACCACGAAATGCAGCCATACGTACTTCTAGCTACATAATTCGCGATTTCCAGAAATATATAAATAGGGCTACATTTTCATAATAAGCCTGTGTTGGATAAAACAGAAACATGCCTATAGAGACTGATTGATGCGTCATAATATCAAAACAAACTTTTTTTATTAACTACATTTTGAAGGCTGTCGACCATCACCCCCCCCAAAAAAGAGGGACGCAAAGTTTAATGGACACAATGCATGGTTCAGGATCGGTAAAGCTACACATCGATGAATTTGCTCTTCAGTGTTTGGACTCTCAGTAATGATTTTAAACCACTGAACTGAGCTAAACTAAACTAAACTTAAACACTAAAAACTGAACTACCCTGTTTCAGTTATTATGACCATTTATGTGAAGCTGCTTTGACACAATCTACATTGTAAAAGTGCTATACAAATAAAGCTGAATTGAATTGAATTGAACACAAAAGTAGAGAGCGCAATGTGTCATATTAGAGAATTAACTTTTAGCCCACTCGAGGCAAACAAATAAAACATTAATTAATTTAGTAACTATTTTCAAAAGGTTGTAAATGTATTAGAATAGCAGAGTATACTATAAAACTAACAATAATACAACAGAAACACAATATCGTCACCTTCAGATCTATTTTGTTTCAAGCTGATGAACAATAACAACACTGACTGCCAATCAGAATCTACCCTGTTCTAACCACCACAAACATGTTAAGTGACAGACGATAAAAAATAAATACAAATACAAAAATATTAACGTTTACACTGGTTCGGGTGCTAATATAGTTATTAATCTTGGTGTGAACGAGCCTTTTAAAAGCATAGTCCATCCAAATATGAAAATTCCCCCATTAATTCACCTTTCGCTTGTGCAAACCAATTTAAGTTTCTTTCTTCTGTTGAACAAAAAGGCAAACTATTTTGAAAAATGTCATTTTTTCTTACTACAGAAGTCGAATGGGCCCAAGGGCCAACATTCTTCAAAATATCTTCTTTTGTGTTCAATAGAAGAAACTTGTAATCGTTTAAAACCACACAAGGGAGAGAAAACAATGACCACTTTAATTTTTGGGTGGTGAACTAGCCCTTTAATCGTTAAATAAGCATTGTTAGACCTCTTTTTAATATATATCTATATATATATATATATATATATATATATATATATATATATATATATCTATATATATATATATATATATATATATAATCTTTTCAAAATGCCACACATCCAGCAAATAAAATGACAATGCTTTCATGATTGTTCTCAGCGAGGTCTGTTTACCCAGGGCCGATTCAGCATATTTGAGCGCTAAGCCAGATGTCCTCACGACAGAGCTGTGTTTATTCAGGGCACTATGGGAACGCTGGTAAACCAGGCCTCGCTGTAGACATAAGCTCTTCCTGCTATCTTGATTTAGACGCTTTCTTCATTTTATGCTCTGCTGTACAGCAAACAAACCTTCAGTGGATGTTAAATACTGTACGCCAGAGGAGTGTGTAGGTAAAAGAGCAACGATTCTAGTGATCAGTGTTTAGAATAACTGTTGTGGTCAGATGAACTGTTCAGTAGTGTTGTGTGTTTGATGGTGTATTTCTATTAGCAGTGATGGCAAATCTACTTCCTGTGATGGTTTCAAAATGACACAATTATCACCAGCTTTATGATGTAAAATGAGGTTTCATAAAAACACAGCTGAGGAAGTTACAGACACAAATTCAGCTCTAAAAACCATCAAAGGCTTTTTTTTTCCACAAGATCATTTGATTTTTTTTATTGTCTGTGGCTTTTTTTTTGTTTTATTTTAAAAAACTAATTCGATTTACAGCCCAATTTCATTTGTGAGCATTAGTTTTCCTCATTAGGTAACATGAAAAATACACCTATTACAGTTTTTTTTTCAGTCGCTTTGGTGCATTTCTCAAATCAGAACTGAAACTCTTGCAAAACAGAAAGTGCATTTCTCAAAACAATATGTACAAATATCTAAACACCAAGGATTATCTGCAAAAGCCAGTCTCTTGCTCAAAAAACTTAGTTCATCTTTGAAAACTACATTTCTGTCAATGAATGTCAGCGCCATCAGAATTAAAAGTCGTTGTGTCATTGTGTATAGATAAGACAGGCAAGTTACTTAGTCATGTTGTCAGTACTCTGAAGGGGTGTTCTGATATAAAATATGGATATAAATGATTATTTTTGGCTGTTTGTACTGTAATTTGTTGGAAGATCTTGTCATTGTGATACAGAAAGAAAAAGACAGCACTGTAGCACAAAGAAAAACAAAACTAAGTGAAGTTTATTTATAAACAAATTTCAAGAGGGTCACGTGCTTATGGTTGTTCACAGCTGTTCCGACTTTAGCTAATGACTAATTATCCTATCAGATGATAGTTACCTCACTATACATAACCAGACTTTTCTCATCTCAATATCTTCATCTTGAAGAAACCCCCCCACCAAACCCTACTTTCCCTCCTTTCAAACGGGCGACACGGTCGCCAGCGATTAGCGCCTCACAGCAAGAATGCCCCTGCTTTAATTCCCTTCCAAACCAGGCGACATTTCTGTGCGGAGATTTGCTCATTCTCCCCATGCTCGTGTGGGTTTTCCCCGGGTCCTCCGTTTTCTTCCCACAGTTCAAAAACAAGCACCCTACACAATTAATCCAAAATATTTTAGCCAAGCTCTAAGTACACCTTCTAAGCATCCATTTCTGACACTTAGCTACAATAAGCAGGAGGGGGAGTCATAGAGATCTTCCTGAGCTTAAACTCCCCTCTCGCCCTGCAACGGAAGGGAGCCCAGGGCTCGAGGATCTTATGAGCTCAGCGCTCTCTCCCGGGACAGCATGCCAAACAAGCTCTATTATCAATCATCAGCTAAGTGTGAACTCTTGAAAGTAAATGTGAGGATGGGAATCTCCTTTGTGATGCACCTTTATTAGGAAAAAAAGGCAAGATTCAACTGGGAGAAATGTACCAATTGTAGACAGATTTAGAAAAAAAAGTCTAATGGAAATTTATAGAAAAAGCGTTATGATAAAATATTATGACAACTTGTTCTGCTATTTTGCATGTGAAGATTTACGCCATGAACAAAGTATTAAATGTTATGAGGGGTGAGTCTATTAAACAGAGATTAAAATAATACATTTAGATCAACATGACATCAGCAATTGATAATGTAGGGAATATCAGAGAATTGCACTTAATCATGTGCACGGATGTACAAAAGCATTTGCAACTTGTTCAAAAGAATGAGAGACTGCTTTTCTGATGTGCACAACTGACACAATGAGGTGAAGATTGAACAGGTAGTTTTGAGAATTTCAATTCTGATCTGAGAAATTAACCAAAGTGACTAAGAAAATCTGTCATTGAAGATACATTTTATAATGTATTATCTAATATTATTTATTGAAATCTATCTATATATTTATTTATAAACATAAAAAAAAGAGTAATATTTAATGAAAAAAATGTTTGCTCATTAGATAATGCATCAATATTGTCAACTAATGGACCTTGCTTTAAAATATTAGTCAAAAAAATGTAAGTAAAAGCCTGGTCAGTTATTATTATAAATATTAAGAGGTCAAATATGAAATATTAAAATCTCAAAAACCTGAATTCATACAAATATGCTTATAAAATGGTTGATGCTCAATAAATGATTAATATTAAAGTAAGGTAATATATCAATGTTAAAAGTATTTTCTGTATATATTTTATTTGGAAGCAGATTCTTTATATGTGTATTTTAAGTAGATTTGTTTAACGGGAACTGATTTTTAGGACTAAACATAATACATGTATAACGTTAACGTAAGATATTTATACATTTCTTCCATAACATTATAAATGCCTTCAATTCAGGGTTTATACACATTTTTACCACGAAAACTCCATGATTTTTTCAAGACTTTCAAGTAAATTTTCATGGCCTAATGTTTTATGCAATGTCTACATATGCTTGGTAAAAAAAAAAACAATGCATGTTAACATTGATTATAGCATATCGTAAAACACACAACAATCTATTTAGTTTCAGCTTATATTTATATCTATGTAAAATTGATTTAGATAATACTCACACCACACTAATAAGGTGAGGTGATGTAATTGGGCAAAAACAGAAAATAAGTCAGTAACAAATTTAAGTATACAGAGACAGCTGAAGTCAGAATTCTTAGATCCCCCCTTTAAATTTTTGTTTTTGTTTTTGAATTATTTCCAAATGTTATTTAACAGAGCAAAGACATTTTCACAGTTTGTCTGATAATATTTTTTTCTTCTGGAGAAAGTCAGATTTGTTTTATTTTGGCTAGAATATAAGCAGTTTTTAATTTTTAAAAAAAAAAAATTAAGGTCAGAATTATTAACCCCTTTAAGCAAATTGTTTTAGACTGTCTACAGAGCAAACCATCATTATACAATAACTTGCCTAATTACCCTAACCTGCCTAGTTTACCTAATTAACCTAGTTAAGCCTTTAAATGTCATTTTAAGCTGTATAGAAGTGTCTTGAAGAATATCTAGTCAAATATTATTTACTGTCATCACGGCAAAGTTAAATAAATCAGTTATTAGAAATGAGTCATTAAAACTATTATGTTTAGAAATGTGTTGAAAAGGGCAGTTCATTCAGCTGTGGCGACCCCGGATTAATAAAGGGACTAAGCTGAAAAGAAAATAAATGAATGTGTTAAAGAAATCATCTCTCCGTTAAACAGAAATTGGGTAAAAAATAAACATGGTGGCTAATAATTCAGAGGGGCAAATAATTCTGACTTCAACTGTGTCTGTTTTCCATGACTTTTCTAAAACTTTTCCATGTCAAAATTTCATTTTATTTTAAATTGTTTAACTTTTCCAGGTTTTCCATGGCCGTATGAACCGTCATTTTCATGCATCTACAGTAAAAGGATATCAAAATAGTTCTTAAAAAAACCTGACTGACCCCACATTTTCATATTTGTGAAAATGTTAAAACATCATCAAAAATAAGATCAAAAATACTCATTTACTTTGGATTTTCATAGTGACTAGAGTATATGCACACTATTTGTTTTTCTAAGGATGTTAAAAATACAATTTAAAATGTAATTCTGAAAAAAGTTTTATTTTTATAAAGTTAAAAAAGGTGTTTTTAAACCGTAAAACAAGATACTCCCCAGCTTTAAACTTCCAAAACAACCTTCCTTTTATTTTAAATATCTTATTTTATTAGTTTTCGAGTGTGAAAGCAATTCAGAAAGAATGAAGCTAAAGGCAAGTAGACACAAGCCCACAGTGAGGAACAGACACACAAATATTACAGTCTCAGCCGCAGCTCTCCTCCATAACAACTGGTAACATTTACACTCCAATTTCAGCAGAAAGCAAGCAGCAGCGAGATATTTTCAGCCTCACGTTCATCTCTCAGTACACAAAGATCCTGCCAATAACAAACTGTACGCTGTGTTTATGAGCAAACACTTTCTCTGGGCTGCGTTTGAAAAAGGAAATAAGTCAGAAGACGCAAATTGTATGTAAAACGGCAGGGGATGAAAGCATTTGCATGTGCTCCAGTGTTTGTTTTGAGCTCACGCTAACAACAGTTGAAAAACACTAGAAACACACACTAAAAATAGGACAATGCCGCCAGGTACGGAAGCCTGTTTGTGACAAAGGATTAAAGAAACAACTAAAGGTTCTTTGTAACTATAAATCAGCAAATTCTGGATTTCCCTGCTAAAAAAAATGCTTAAACTGGTTGGCTTGTTTTAACTGGTCGACCAGCTTGGTTTTAGAAGGGTATTGGTAATTTCCAGGCTGTTTTCCAGCCTTTTCCAGACCGGTCTTAGCTGATCAGGCTGGAAAATGACCAGCTTAAACCAGCTTGACCAGCCTGGTTTAAGCTAGACATAGCTGGTTTTGTCTGGGCTCCTAGCATGACTAGGCTGGTCAAGCTAGTTTTAACTGGTCATGTTCCAGCCTGACCAGCTAAGACCAGGCTGGAAATGGCTGAAAACCAGCCTGGAAATGGCCAAAACCCCTCTAAAATCAGGAAGTGGACCAGCTAAAACCAGACTAGACAGGTTTAAGCTGTTTTTTCAGCAGAGATTTTCCTCAAAATATTTCAGTTTGTATCTCACAATTCAAAATTCACATTTGTGCCCCTGGGCCACATTATAAAGGGTAAGAAAAATACTTGAATAAACAAGATTTACATTGCCATATGATTTGTTTTGATAGGACTATTTATGGCAGCAACACAGCTACTGGAAAATCTGGAATCTGAGGGTAAAACAATAAAATAAAGGGAGAAAATCCCATTTAAAGCTGTCTGAATGATGTTTTTAACTATGCATGTTTCTAATGTGAAATGAGGTTTTTGATATACAGTAGAAATGTGCAAAATATCTTAATTAAACATCATTTTCACTTATAATTGAATAATTTGGGCATAAAAGAAAAATTATTTCTATCATTGGCTATTCATATAAATATAAGGCAATAAAAATCTAGTTAAACTTTTGCAATTCTGACCTTGCAAGTTTACATCTCACAATTTTAATACTTAATCATTTAAAATGTATAAAATAATTCATTCATTCATTTTCTAGTCGGTTTAGTCCCTTTATTATTCCGGGGTCGCCAAAGCGGAATGAACCGCCAACTTATCCAGCAAGTTTTTACGCAGCGGATGCCCTTCCAGCCGCAACCCATCTCTGGGAAACATCCACACACACATTAACACACACTCATACACTACGGACAATTTAGCCTACCCAGTTCACCTGTACCGCATGAAACGCCAACTGAGCCGAGGCTGGAACCAGTGACCCAGCGACCTACTTGCTGTGAGGCGACAGCACTACTTACTGTGCCACTGCTTCGCCATTGTATGAAATAATAATTCTAATAATAAATCTAAGAGTTGTGAAAATCACAGAAAGAAAAGTCAGTATTCCAAGATAAAAGGGTTCTCATTATATTTCTTATTATATTTCTCATAATTATGTCTTATGTTTCAGTTATTGCAAAAAAAAAAAAATAATAAAATGTATATGGGTCAAAAATATTTGTATTCTATGAAAAAAAAATCATTAGAATATTAAGTTCATCTTTCATAAAGTCATTTTGTATATCAACTACCATAAATATATCAAAACATCATTTTTGATTAGGTGTATGCACTGAATGTAAGAGTTTATTTTGGACAACTTTACAGGCAATTTTCTCAATATTTTGATGATTGATGACCCTCAGATTCCAGATTAGCTCATCTAGACATGGGCACGATTCTGCCAGTACGATAACCTTGGATAAAAATATTATGGTTTCTCTGTATCACAGTATTGTGATTACTGCTCTAAAATAGGTTCTTTTTAAATGTCTGGGTGAAAAACATTTTTTTTTCTCCATTGAACATTTATTTTAAGAAAGATTTATAATTTTAAGAACCGTAGCTTTGATGTGAAGGGTCCTTTTCTACTGTTGCCCTAAAAAAACTAAATAAAACAATCATTAAAAAAAAACACTTGCATATGCACTACCTGGAAAAAAGTCTTGTTGTCTATCCAACTTTTAAAAACAGCAAATAATAACTTGATTTTTTGGTATCAGAAGTGGCTGATATGAAAGGCAGAGGCCACTGAATTACGCTTATTTTATCAGAATAAAAGATAATCATGCCTTGATTTTTAATTATTTAATTAGGACAGGGAAGTCTAACTTTGCTTAGACAAAAGTCTTGTGACTTAACAGAAATAATGTACAGTATAAAATATGTAGTGTCGTGGTGCAGTGGAAAAAGAATTAATATTGTGTATGATTACCATGAACTTGGAGGACTGCATCCATCTCTGCAATGACTTAAATCCCTTAGTAATAAAGTCATCTGGAATGGCAAAGAAAGCGTTCTTACAGGACTCCCAGAGTTCATAAAGATTCTTTGGATTCATCGTCAATGCCTCCTCCACTTTATCCCAGACAAGCTCAATAATGGTCATGTCTGGTGACTGGGCTGGCCAATCATGGAGCACCTTGACCTTCTTTTCTTTCAGGAACATTGATGTGGAGGCTGAAAAATGAGAAGGAGCGCTATCCTGCTGAAGAATTTGCCCTCTCCTGTGGTTTGTAATATAATGGCTGTTGATGTTACCATCCACTCTGCAGATCTCTCACGCACCTCCATACTGAATGTAACCCCAAACCATGACTTTACCTGCACCAAACTTGACTGATTGCTGTGAGAATCTTGGGTCCATGCGGTTTCCATTAAGTCTTCTGCAGTATTTGTGATGATTGGGATTGACCTTCTGCCTTCTTTTCAAATGATCAACTAGAAGTTAAGTTATTATTTGTTGCGCTTACAACTGGCATCGACAACAAGACCTGTCAGGTAGTGTACTGGTAAAACGGTATTACATCAAATTTTGGAGATACTTCTTGTAACTGCAGTAAACCTTTAAAGTGGTCATCGTCCTATGCCTAGTCGTATCCTAAATCATACATCAATGGAAAGCTCATTCTTCCAGCTTTCAGAAGATGCATACATCTCAATATCCAAAAACAGAGCCCTATGACCAGGGTCGCCTATTATTTGACAGAAACAAAAATTGAAATATGAAATATAAACTCACAGCTCAGAGTAAAAAAATCTGAATCATGTGAGAAAATTGATTTCTATGACAGAAACAAGCTTCCATAAGCTGGCGCCCTTATTTTCTGAAGTAAATAAATAAACATACAGTGATATCATACCTGTTCCCAACAAATGCCTGTTTCTGCTGCCGTTGGTCGACACAAATACACCAAGAAAAAAAGAATAAACCTAAAAACAATCCACATAAATTACACCTTCCTACCAAACCCTTCTCCAAATGTAGCACACGACTGGTCATTTCTGTTTATTTCTTAGGCCTTCTGAAGATTTTAGGAAAGCCGTGTTTCTTGCGTCCTGAGCCGGAGCCCTCAGTGTCTTCTCCAGTGGAGCCATTGTCCTCATCCACTAGGCTCCTCCTGCTGGCGATCTGGGACACGCGGATGCCAGCTCGAGACAGGGTGTCCTGCTCAGAGGTGAAGTTGAGGGAGTGCAGGGAGTCGCCGGAGATCAGGCTTGAGGGCTGCGAGTTGATCTCTCCCAGGCTAGCGCACTTCTCCATGCCGAAGCTCTTCTTCTGAAGCAGAGGGCTGTCAGTGGAGGAGCCGCCGTTGGATCGGGACGGTTTATTGTAGAGGGGAGTTGAGGAGCAGCGATGGCCGTCTCCGTACTGAGACATGGAGAGAGACGAGTCGGATTCGGAGCGGTTCAGATCCCTGGACAGAGGAGAAGAGAGCGTGTCAGAATCTGATTGTGAGCTGGTGTCAGTAGTCAGCATGAAAGGACAGACGCAATGCATTTTACTGCCATATAGACCCTGGCCCATGAAGATTTCCTGCTTGTTGTCAAATTATTTCATAACTAACAAGAGGCAATTCAATCATAACTTAATGATAAAACAGCTATCCTAACATTATTTATCAATCTGTGGCTCTTTTTGGATTCAAGAAAGCTCTAGAAATGAAAAATGTAGAACAGGAAATATGCTGGGACCATTGTTTTTGTTTACATCCCTCAAAACAGTCTATAGAAAGAGTGAAAGACAAGACGCCTCATTTATAAAACACTTGGCAAAAAATTTTCTAAATTGCTTCTATTTTGTAAGTGCGATTCAGAATCAAAGTTGTGTATACGGTGCTCTTTTTTGACATTTACAAATAGCAAATGATCTTGAAATTGGGAGTAGCTAGCAGTTGTCAGATCTCCGGCTTGTACACCCCCTAAGTCAGGGATCACCAAACTTGTTCCTGGAGGGCCGGTGTCCCACAGATTTTTAGCTCCAACCCTAATCAAACACACTTGAACAAGCTAATTAAGGTCTTACTAGATATTCTTGAAACATCCAGGCAGGTATGTTAAGGCAAGTTGGAGCTAAACCCTGCTGGGACACCGGCCCTTCAGGAACGAGATTGGTGACCCCTGCCCTAAGTAATATCCAACGCAATCTCACGGCAATTCGTAACTTTTTGATTTAGTGGCTCATTCATATGAATTGATATGATCTAATTCGAACAATTCGTGCTCATCACCCAATGACGGTAGGGGTTAGGGGTGGGGTTGGGTGCCACGCCTCCTTTTTAAAATCGTACATTTTCGTTCGACTGAACTTGTATGAATTCGTACGAATTAGCCACTAAACTGACAAAATGTTAAATATGTTTCCTTGTGAGATCCGGCTGGTAATATCATTATCATATAAAAGAGCACATGTCAATATCCAAGTTTATGCTTGAGAATGACGAGCACAAAGAAAAAAAGCTGGAAATTGAGGTTCTGCTAGTAGAGGTAGAAATTTGACTGTGTAAGAATCACAAGTTTCAGTCATCTCATTAAAAATGAGCCATCCGACTTGTAAAATCACTTGCTATGACAACTAATAAAAAGTTTAGTCTCATAAAATTCTTGTAAAACTTAAAAAATTGACTGATTGTTTATTAAAAAATGAAAAAAAAGATGATTTATTAATTATTATTTACTTTGATTTGGCATGTCTTTGTTTACTAATGCTGCTCAAATCTGCCATTAATATACTGACACAATAATATATTTTGAAAGAACATAACTGATATAAATGACAAATGCAAAGTTTAAGATTAAAGTTAAATATCTGTATATGGAAAATATATCATAAAATATCATAATATATGGAAAATTTGATTGTTGTTTAATCTCTTCAAGATTTGCTCAAGATTATCTGTCACAAAAGTCTGCGTGTGTGAAAGTGGCTTATGATATCTGAGTGACACAAAAATGACACTTTTCCTACAGAAAGTCAGGTCCCTTCAGAAAGGCATTAATATAAGTCATTCATGGTCAAATGAATTTCCCTCAGTCAGTCCTCAAGTTTAAAGCTCTTGCTGACTTCCAACATATTTTCATCTTGGTTGCTAAATAGTTCAACTCTGGACAGAATTTGCCATAAGTGTTCAGAATCACTGTAATAAAATAGGCTTTTATTGATTAAAGTGGCAAAAAATTATGAAATATAATGGGGGGGGGGGGGTATATGCGCTATATGACTTTGTTGACACCTTATTAATATTTGGTGACCCCTAGTGGGGGTTGTGAACTCTAAGTTGAATCACTGCCATAAATTTAAGGCAGAATTTGATGATGTTTGTGGTGGATTTTGGGAAACTACTAACCTCCAACCTCCAAGTACTTGAAGTACATTTTACAAAGGCAAGTAGTCAAGTTTACCTTTAAAAAATATCTCAGCATATTCCATTGACTTGTTTAAAGGGCACCTATTTTACCACTTTTTCAATATTTAAGATAAGTTTTTTGTGTCTCCAGAATGAGTCTATAAAGTTTCAGCTCAAAACACTCATCACCTTGTTTATTAGACTTTTCAGATGTTTGTTATTTCAGCTCTGAACATTTTGCGCTGTTTTTGTGGCCTGCGCCTGTGATGCTAGTCCTCCCCACCCATCGTTCCCACATAGAAAATAAGCTGAAAAGGTTTAACTTTTTAGAAAAAAATACCCCTTTCAATAGGCCGGCTACAGGCCTGATAGTGTAATGCTAATATAAAAAATGTATTAACTGATCAAGAGAGTTTAATAAAGATTCCTGTTTATTTAACCATAGTACAAAAGAAACACGTCTCATATACAGTATAGGTATTAATAAAGGATGGAGCACAGGCTGTAGTTTTCTGACAAATTGTTTCAACCGTAATTAGTCATGCTACTCTGAGAGATTAGGATCAGGCAGGATCATATACTTTTACATGTAGCTGTTTTCAGGGCATATTATTTACAGACCATATCAGCCTGCTATAACGATAGACTTCGCATTAAATCAGGGAAAAAAACGAGCATTAATGATGGACTCATTCAGCAGCAAACTTGAGATTGTGAAACACTTAAAAAAAAAAAAAAGCTCCTTATGCCGCTATCCTCGCTTGTGTGTCACACACCTCACACACCTTATTCTTGCAAATCACCTGCAGTTTAGGTGCTGCTACAGCTGAACAAAGCTACAGCCTCCCACATAACAGCAGGGAAAGGCACAGCCAATCAGTGTTCATATGTGTTTGTGGGCGGTGCCACTCGAATAGAGAACGTGATTGAACCATTTTAGCATGTCTAGGTTAATATTGATAGCTCCATTTATTTGTGTGAATAAAATTATTGGTGGTGAGATTTCAATAGTTGATGGATATTGGTGGGAACGCAGATATCCTCCATCCATGCTAAATCTACACCCCTGAACCTCCCAAATTGACAGCAGCAGATTTTCCAAGTATCTTAATTTTTTATTTTTTTTTGGTATTTAAAAAATTTTGCTCATATTTAGATATTTAGGGGTGCCAATATTAGTGGAGGACACTGTATATATGTTAAATACTTGAAAATGAAAGTGCGACTTTGTTAGCAAACAGTTATTTATATTTGCGTTATTAACTCACACACACATGCCTTCATTAGTCAGTGTGTGTGTGTGTGTGTGTGTGGTACCCGCTGCTGTCTGTTTTGTGCAGACTGTGTGCTGAAGCCTCCATTGAAGAGCAGAAAGAGGAGCGATACTGAAGCGCAGAGAAGCGAGAGCACAGAGAAGAGGAGGACGAGGACAGCAGGACGGAGGGATGAGACAGAGAGGAAGACAGAGAAGCCACAGGGACAAACTCCACATGGCCGATGGAGTGACTGCGCGTCTGCCGCACACGGGGCTGTCCGGGGGCCTGCAGGGGCCCACAGTCGTCCTCTACCAACCTCTGAGAGCTCAGGTTCAGCAGCGCCTCTCCGTGTCGCGGACGCAGGGACATCAGACTGGGGGCTGAGGAGACACACAGAGAGTGGATATTAATGTGATTCAAGTTTCAAAAATGATACAGTTTATCATCTTCAAAACAAGGGTAAATTAACATTGGTTATATTTACTGTAAGTCAGAATTATTAGCCCCCCTTTATTTTTTTTTATTTTTTTAAATATTTTCCAAATGATGTTTAACAGAGCAAGGAAATTTTCACAGTATGTCTGATCATATTTTTTTTTTTCTGGAGAAAGTCTAATTTATTTTATTTCAGCTAGAATAAAAGCATTTTTTAATTTCTAAAAAAACATTAAGGTCAAAATTAATAGCCCAGCTATTTTTTTTCGATAGTCTACAGAACAAACCATCATTATACAATAACTTGCCTAATTACCCTAACCTGCCTAGTTCACCAAATTAAGCCTTTAAATGTCACTTTAAGCTGTATAGAAGTGTCTTGAAGAATATCTAGTCAAATATTATTTACTGTCATCATAGCAAAGATAAAATAAATCAGTTATTAGAAATGAGTTATTAAAACTATTATGTTTGGAAATGTGTTGAAAAAAATCTGCTCTCCGTTAAACAGAATCTAGGGTAAAAAATAAACAGGGGGGCTAATAATTCTGACTTCAACTGTATATTTACATATCACACATTATTAATGCCATCAAGTTTGTGTTACTGTTTGTTATTAATATTGCTACTACACTATTATGATGATTGTTATAACTAAATAAAGTATTGAACAAAAATATATTTTGAAGTATATTAGCTGTTATGGTATATACTTTAATAACAGTAAATGATAAATCATTTTATAAAACATTCACTATTATTATTATTAATATTGTGGCCTTCATAACAGCTATTGAGCAATTAGCTTAATTGTAGGTCATTATAAGAATATTATTTTACAATAATGTAAATATATTTTAATAAATAATACAAATAATGGCATGTCACTCCACTGTGGTAACCCCAGAAAAGGGAATAAGCCAAAGGAAAGTGAGCAAATAAGTGAATAAAATCAATGTATATATAATATTTTATATATAATAATCATATAATAAATGTTTATAAAAGTATATACAGAGAGAGAGATTATAAAATGCTGATTTAGAACAATAAATTGACAAAATAATTAAGCAAAAACTGCTTATATAAATCATATATTATTTATAAATAATTATGTATTATAAATATTAATGTAGTGTTTTAAAATATAAACTATTATTATTTTAAAAATAGCAATTTTAACAATAATTCTGCAAGAAATGCCACTGTTTCCAAGTCCAATTAGACCTAAACAATAACTAATGCTAATTTGATCTTTACATAAATATTTCTGTGTGTGTTTGTTTTTTACTGTTTTTATGCGTTATTAAAAATTGAGCCTGGAAGCTGTTGTGAAACACTTGAGTTTTTAAAAGCTCAGCCTAAATGTGTTTCATAAACACAGCTCATAAGCAGCTGTTGGTACAATTGAATTATTATTAGCCCCCCTGTTTGTTTCCCCCCCCCCCAATTTCTGTTTATCGAAGAGAAAATTTTTTCAACACATTTCTAAACATAATAGTTTTAATAACTTATCTCTAAAAACTGATTTACTTTATCTTTGCCCTGGTGGCAGTAAATAATATTTGACTAGATATTTTTCAAGACACTTCTATACAGCTTAAAGTGACGTTTAAAGGCTTAACTAGGTTAATTAGGTTAACTAGGCAGGTTAGGATAATTAGGCAAGTTATTGTATAACAATGTTTTGTTCTGTAGACTACCGGAAAAAAAATAAAAAGATATAGCTTAAAGGGGCTGATAATTGACTTAAAAAAATAAAAAATAAATTAAACACTGCTTTTATTTAAGCCAAAATAATACAAATAAGACTTTCTCCAGAAGAACAAATATGATCAGACATACTGTGAAAATGTCCTTGCTCTGTTAAACATCATTTGGGAAATATTTAAAAAATAAAACAAAATTCAAAGAGGGGCTAATAATTCTGCCTTCACTGTATAATGATCTTCATAAAAAATGGAGGCTTGGAACAGGAAACAGTAATATTTACAGCACGACTTAACATGAGAAAGCTATGAGTTATCTAAAAGGAGTTATTCTGGGCTGTTATGTTGATAGAGACATGCTGCATGTGCACAAAACATTCACAGCACAAACACACACAGTTTAGAGGAGTATGCATGATGCTGATAAAAGCACATTAACAGTGGTTCATGAAGGAAAACAGAGCTGGGGAGGAAACACAGATGATGATGATGATGATGATGATGATGTGGCACAGGAAATAAACACACACACATATACACACAACTGTGAAAGCATTGCAGTGCAAAGAGCACTCGTGTCCACAAACACTGCACACACAAACACCATTTGCAGCCTGCATGAAAACACTGCGGTGATGAAGCTCTTCATTTGTTGTGTGAAACGTGGAAACAAAGATAATGACTGAACATTATCCGGCTTATTACACGGCTGCTTGGTAAATAAATCAATAAATGGACATTAAATATTGATGTTTACAAGGAAATGGGAAATTTGATACGCATGAAATTAGTACAGCAAGTAGGACTGTAATTGACTGATCTGTGTCGGTTATTCATATAGATGCTGAAGTTTGAGATGATTGAGTTAGTGGATTTGTAAAAGGGTTTGATCATGTTATTCAAAATCTGTAATACACTCTTAAGAATGATGGGCTGAAATATGGACTATTAAAAAAAAAAAAAGCATTATTTAAATGTATGTAAATAAATTAACCCAACATTTGTTCATATTTGACCCAACACCAGGGCAGTTAGGACGACTCAGAATTTTTTAAGAGTCATTAAATTTTAGATCATCTTCAGTGATGATATTCTGAACCAAGTCTAAAGAGCATGCTTGCTTGACACTTGAAAACCAATGGAGTTTATTCTTGCATGTCACATGGCAAGTATGATTGTCTACAAGAACCAACGGGGTTGTTTTCATGTGCCAGGTTGGTTTGGTTGAGCTTCTAACTATGTTTATGTAAATAAAGGCCTAAAATACATTGGTTTAACACAGGGGTGGGAAAACTTGGTCCTGGAGGGCCGGCGTCCTGCACAGTTTAGCTAAAATTTTAATCAAACACACCTGCTTATAGATTTCTAGTGGTCCTGAAGACATTAATTAGCATGTTCAGGTGTGTTTGATAAGTGTTGGAGCTAAACTATGCAGGAGAAAGGCCCTCCAGGACCGAGTTTGCCCACCACTGGTTTAACATTTAAAGAGAGTATCTTCAGAATTATTGGATTAAACCACTTTATTTATTTTCATCGTTTATGGATGATCAATATTTTAGTGGAGGAAAATCTCTTTAATTTGATTCAGAATATTTTCATTTGTGTTCCAAAGGTTGATGAAAGGTTTGAAATGAACAGATTTTTTTTTTGGAGTGAACAAAAAACCCTTTATCTTTAACCTTGTTGAAATATATATATTAAAAAAAGGGTTTTCGAAATGAGCGAGGTTAGTGGTTTGCATAAAAAAACAGCTTTTATGTAATGTTAAAGCCACCAAGAGTATGAAATTTAGTAGTTTCAGTTTTTATTCTAAATTTAGGGGGGAAATGTTAATTGTAGTGTGAACGATTTGCAAAAATGTTAGTTGAAAGTCAATCACAAAGCATTTAAGTGCAAATTGTTGCAATTGTCAAATTGGTATATCCCAAAGAGCCATGAAATAAATTAAAATGTAGGCTTTGCACTCTGAGCTTAACACTGGGTCAGCATCTGGTTAGCAATGTGCTAATGTTAGCACTAACAAAGCTAACAACATGTGCTAAAGGCACAAATAGTGAATTACCAACCTAGAAATCCAGCAATTTAGAACAAAAAAAGTTAAAAACAACCCAGGGTTAATAACTACAGTGTGAAAAACCCATATAACAAAACAAAATGAAGCTTTAGGTTAGCTGGTTGACCAATCCTGCTCCCAAAGGGTCAACTTCCTGCAGAATTTAACTTATACCTTGTCTGATGTCTTTGATTAGCTAATTCTGGTTTGTTTAGTTAGGGCTTGAGCTAAACTCTGCAGGATGGTGGTCTTCAGGAACAATTCTGGACAGCCTTAATACAGAGCATTACTTAGCAGAAATATATTCAATATAAAAGTGTGGCCACATTAGTCAAATTTCAGCAAATTTTAGTGGGAATAAAAACCCCCTACTTGTCCATTAAAACTAGCATAGAAATGCACTGTGCGGAGCATCTCTCACAGAGCATATTTGAGCATGTTAGGTTGTTATCAGTGCAGGCATGGAATCAGTGCTTTCTCTGAGGGGTCATTTAAACAGCACCACATAGTATTTTAGTCATATATTTACATAACAACCATGTTTTCAAGACCTGAAATGCTTAACATATGTGTACAGGTGTGGTTGACAAACTAAAACAACAATAGAAAACTACATGTGCATAGATAGAAGGTGTTTCTTTACAAAGTGTAATCGCCTGGCATACATGATACATGATTTACACTAACATTCTTAACTCAATTAAGCCATGCATGCATGAAGGTTTGTGAACACTGACTCGTTTTCTTTAAACGCAATTAAGTCCAGCATGAGAAGTATCAATCTGCTTTTTGACAGAATATTTAAAGGCATATGTGATATGTGACAGGAACATGTAGGAGTTTCCAAATAAACCACTTCTATGGTGCATTGTGTGAAGCAGATAAGGATAATTCGGCATCAGTTTAGTAACAGATCATAACTGATTATGATGTACTGATGGCAGGGGTGGACTGGGACAAAAATTCAGCCCTGGCACTGTAGCCACACCAGCCCACATTACCATACCGACACAGCCCCACCCACAGACACGCACATTAACTATTAAGTGTACAGATGGTGAAATAATATGACATTCTTGCGAGATTTTGATTATGTTTGGGTAACCTCGGATTGGGTCGGCCCATCTTGAAACCAGGCGGCAGTTGCCGATTGGGCCAAATGCTTAACATTTATAAGTATTATTATTTTTATTATCATCATCATAATATCACATCTAGCGAGAGATAAAAGCTGCCTGCACTTAAAAACAATACATATTTAAAAAAAAAAAAAACTGACCGGCCCACATTTAAAAATTAATCCGGCCCTTCTTGCATTTGCCAGAATTGCCAGATGGCCAGTCTGCCCCAGACTGATGGTTTCTAATGTTATTTGTCATCAGCAAATTAAAGGAGGTGAGACGTGTGCATGAGTAGCCTATGACGATTGAGGCATGACGCATGACGCATGTGTAAGTAATTAAAAATGCTTCAACTTTTTAAAGCCTACATTTTGGCACATTTTTGTGCTTGTAAGTTTGCTGGGACATGCATGTTTATCTCATATGTCTGAAGAAAAAAAACTAAAACTGAATGTTGAGGATTCAGTGTATCGTTGATGCATCATGATGCACTGTGATATCAAATTGAAAAAATGACGCATGAACATTTGCCATTTGTAGCTTCATTTGCGCTCTTTAGAAACCTATGGGTGACATCACGGATACTACGTCCATATTTTTTACAGTCGATGGATTCACACAATTCCTTCATGTTGTCAAACCACAAACCTATGAAGTTAATGTTTTTACAAATTTAAGTGGATTGAACATAAAACAATTAAGTTGTCTCAAAGAAATCTCAAGAATTGTGTTGTTTCAATAATTTTTTGAGTATCACAACCCTAGAAACGTCTCATTACTATGGATTTAGAAGTCTTTCTTGGCTCAAAATATGATAAAAATATGTTCTCATCTTGACACTACCGCTAGTTGATGAAGTATTGTTAATGCAAGGTCACCGGTTTGCATGTAATCAGCATATTAGTGTGCATGTAAACATGTAAGCGAAACTTTTCAAAAAATGTGTGTTAATGTAAACAGATTTATATTGCTCAACATTTCAGCTAAACTGGAGTTTTATAAAACAGATGACAATAATAGCAGCACTGATTTCACATCTGCACTTCTAACGAAGATTTAATTGTGTTTGTTTAAGAGCTGGATACACAAACCGCATCCAGCATCTCTTAAAATGGCCAGCAAGAGCGACACAGAAGGGTTTGCCTATTGTTAGCATTGGCTGAGAGAATGAATGCCAACCGGAATGTTTCCACAGGGATTGGCTCTCGGAAGTCACGGGCCAAAGGTCACTCACTCGCCGATCCATCTGCCAGGCGGCATCTGCGGACATCAGCCAATCATATTACACCACAAAAAAGGCAAAGCTCAAAGCAAAGCTTTGTTCCCATGTATCCAGGGTCAGAAAAACTGGCCTTCAGATCATTTTCAAACGGTATGGAAAGGAAGCATGACACGCATGAATATCATAAGACTCATTGTACCAGGTTTGTGTGCTTGATAAACTCACACTGCAGGGTTCCAGGGGAGAGTATGTCTTCATCCATGTCATCCAGGTCATCAGATAGCAGGAGATGTTGAGGTGATGAGGGGCGGATGCCTAGAAAAGCAGGGTCCACATTGAGGGCAGCGGCCAGAGATGACATGCCTGGGTTGTTGACGATATTAAAGTTCGTCAGAGACTCAATTTGCTGCCACCGATGGAGCTTTTCTCTCAGAGCTGCCGTCACTTCTCCCAGAGCCTTTCTGCAGATGTGAGAGAGAAGAAAGGTTTGGTTTAGATGCTGTGAGTTAGTGCTGTGACCGTCATTAATATTGAGAAGAAAAGCCCCCCTTTTATTAATTAGGAATGGCCGAATGATCCCACATGATATTTATTAATGCTGCCCCGTTTGTTTGGAACACCAACACTACCCCGGTTTCCATCAAGCTGTATTAATGTCCTTTTTAAAGTATACAAGTAATAGAAATGACAAATCGTCACCTTAGAATTATAAGGTTTTACCTGACATTTTTGTCAAAATTAAGAGATTGATATATTCTTATTAAATGGCAACTTATTTACATTATGGGATGTTTTTTTAAAAGTTGTTTACATTTTAAAGCTCAATATCTCAAAATCATTCAGAAAGCAGATACAACCTTATAATTCCAAGGTGACGAAATTTCAAATAAGGGTTTTTTTTTATTTTATTTATTTTTTTTATTTTTATTCTTTAATACACAAAAGTTTTTCAAGAGTTCACACTTAGATATCACTTTATGCTATTAGCAATGTCCCGGAGAAAACCCTGAGCTTGGAGATAATTAAGCCCAGTGCTCCCAATCCGTCTTTAGCATGTAAGGAGGTCCGAGATCAGGTAAGTCTCGAAAGCTCCTTTTAGTAAAGAAGAAAAAGGAGGTGATGGGGTGGAAGTAGGAATTTTTCCAAAACTAAGATAAAAGAGTAGGGTGAAATCGATCTATTTATAGTAGGCTTGGATCATTACTGATTGGATTATTACTGATGACGAATGAAAGACCTGAGATTGATCCTATCATGTGCTTCTCTCAAAATTAGTTTAAAACCTTCACTTACGCATGCTTGAGGTGGTTTTAATAAATGTGAATAACGAGAGATGGTAACAGATCTGACGTAGTGAATATTACACCCACACAACCAATCAGCTGTCTCCTAGTTTACATTCAGATTTTTGTTTCATAGTTCGCGAAGTTTGAAAAGATTTGCCTCACGTCAAGATGGAAACCCAGCTAGTAATGTTTGTGTTGCACATCTCACAATTCAATATTATTGTCCATTCATTTCAATTGTGAGTCTTTGGTCTTATTTTTGTCTTTTGGATTCAAATCTAAAGAAGGCAAATTAATATTGAATGGTCTTCAAGTCTTCAACACAAGTACAGTCAAAGTCTCTTTAAGGCAAGTCATTTCACTTAGCAGCCATCTTTGAAACACCAGTTTGCTCAGGCATTCTGTTTGAACATGGAAACATCAAAGATTAAACTCTGTATTAGGGATCACCAATAAAATTAAACAACAACTGTCTCTTTAGTTTCATTTCTAAATGTTCAAATCATACAAAATACAAAACTCTTGTCTGGTCCGAGACCCTCCCCTGGAAAATTGTCAGTCTATAGCAGGGGTGCCCAAACTTTTCCATAATATGGGCTAAAAGCCAACCTTGGTTGAGGGCTGTGGGCCGAATATATACCAAACCGAATTTATAGTATATACCAAACTGTATTGCATTAAATTTGCCATGGGGAATTACCAAGTTTAATTGCTCATATTTAAAAATAATTAGAAAATGTAAAAAACTAGAAAAACCAAAACAATCCCATTTATAATAGAATACACTTCAATGCTGAATGTATTAGTTGAGCTACTCCTTCCTTTGCTCGCCGATGTCTTATGTATTCACATTTTAATAGTCTGATACATTCATAACATTTAAATTCAGTTGGCTTTTTGTAGTTCAGCAATAAAACAATGAAATAATCACACTAGGGTTGGGCATCTAAGCTATAATGCCGATCCGATACGCATCTCGATACAAAGAATACGATCCGATATATTAGCGATACATTTGTGACATATTGCGATGCAACACGATACGATTCACACCCATATCACGATACGATGCGATATTTCAGCACTAACTAATTAGATCAAGTTTATGAGATGATGTGAAAGAGGATGCTGTGCCATTGAATGAGTTTGATTATTTATAAACCAAGCAAAACCAAGACTTTTTTTTACAAACTGGCTCTTCTCTCAGAGCCAGAGTGTCAGTTTACAGTAGAGGGCCATTTTAGAACCTATAGCACATATTATTTAAGTATTTTCAAGATAAACAGAATGTATAAGTGCAATATATATTAAAAAAATATGTATATATTTGCACTCTTTCAACATAAATAAATTTAGCATTGCACAACAAGAATTGTGATTTAACTTTTCAACTATGAAAACAAGTTTTACAAAGATATATTTTGCCACTGATTATTCAAAACTTAAGGTTGTAAACTAGCAGTGTTATGCTGCTTTGAAACATCACTGTCACTGTAAACAACAGGCTAATAAAAATATAACAAACCAGCAATCTTCTTGCTGTGAGGTGGTCAAACTACCCACTGTGCCACCGTGGCACCCAATTATTTTTTATCATTATTATTATAATATTATTATTATTATTATTAAATAAAAATTAACAGGAGGAGGTGTTTAAAACCTTCGTTCTCCGTGACACTAGGCTGAATATCTTTGCAGATGAACAATGCAATAGCATTCGTTATTGGCGTAGAGCGAGCAGAACTGTTGCGCATGGAAAAAAAACTTGCAATGCTTTTCTCACCACTTTTGGAGCTGGTTAAAGCAGTGCAGGAAGCCGGGGATGCAAAAACACTGGAAGATGCTTTCACAACAACACCGTGGTGCCGATTCAAGGCAGATTTCAGATTAGTCGTACTGCCCGCGTATTTTACAGATGCGCGGCACATTTTGCAAATTGCATCTGTCCTGTCATGTCGTCCATTCTTAAATCCATAATGTTGCCATACTTTAGATTTAAAACTCAGTGGGGAATAAAATGTTTGTTTTGCTTCTCGCGCTTTCTGAGGGCGCTCCACTAGCTTCATCCGCACACCTGATACACTGAGTTGTAGTGTGTGTACACATCCGCAAATCCGTTGCTAAGGCTTACTTTATGTAGGTCGATTAAATTATGCGCCAAAAACAGGTTGACAACACTTGTTAATAAATAAAAAATACATTCTATATTAAAAATATAAGCTGTATCTCGGAAAAATCGATGCATCTCGCAAAAACCGATGCATCTCGATTTGCTTCCAAAATTTCATTCATCCTCTGCTGCTCAACCGATGCACTCGCATCGTGCACGCGCATGACCGCGTATCGATACATATCGGTTAATCTTCCCATCCCTAAATCACACACATCTCTTTAACAATACCTCTGTCAAAGGAATTCCCACAACCACCTTCCCATCATTTTCCCTCTTTGTTCAGATGGGATGGTGGGCCAAGGTTAGCCATAGGCCAACTTTGGCCCGCGAGCCCTACATTAGGCATCTCTGATCTATAGCAATCAATAGTTGGCTCCTGCACTAGAAGGTGGCGTCGCATTTGTCATATCCACTTGTTAAGTCGTGAAGTATCGGTGACGTATGGAATCTTATTTTGGGGTCCAAGCCACTACTTTTTTGAATTGAGAAAATATTCTTTTAAGTCCACTGTTTAGCCCTATCACACATTAAAGTGAATTCATATAAAATCATATGGTGCATACGAAACCACCTACTACTCATTAGGTATCGCATTTGAGTTTAAACGTATTACTCAGCCGTTACAAAAGTACGTTTTATACACTATAAATGTGAAAAGTATGAACGGAATTTGGATGTACTACATCCGACCTTTTGTCATACTCACGTGAGTTGCGTCGTTTTACTCCCATTCATGAATTCTCTTGAGGGCATCATGGACTTCAGTATCTCGCCGGAAGTAGTTAAGTCATCTGGGTACTTCTCGCATACTGACTTTTGAATTCTTTGAATTCGGACATACTACTCGGCTCACATCCTGATTTTAGCGTACTATATAGTATGGAAGTATACGGTTTCGAAGGCAGCCATAGTGTACATAACAAACTTTGGACTTGCTGCATCACAAATACAAAAAATTTAACAATTTATAAAAACCAAATCACTTTCTGGCCATCTGATATTAGGCATGCATGTACATATTGCGATTGTGATTTTCTACAGTATTAGCGATTGGACCCGGAAGCCGATTCGCGTGATGTGACAGTTAACAAGCGGATTGACCGCTACACTTGTCCCCATTCAAAACTAAATCAGTGACATGTCTTGTGTATTCTATATTATTTGGTACAGTAGAGTACATTTTTATGTGTGTTTAAATAGCGAATTGTTCTGTACCACCTATTTGGCCACAAAAGAGTTGAGCTAGACTCACAAATGAATGTTATTGGTTTACAAATAATTGTCTCCAGTGCATGTAACAAGACCAGAGAATGTCAACACAGGAAGTGTTGTTTTTAAATACACAGCTGAAACACAACACAGCACTAATACAATGATTGTGCGCAGCAATTAGCCATACTTACACAAACCTTGTCAGCTTCATGTGACAAACAGCCTCATTCCAAGAAGCAAGAACAGAATCTGATGCATGTCCTCTGCTGTTTTTGATGAGGCCGTTTAAAAAGCGCATGGAAAGGGCAAGTGATGCTGCTTCCCCTAAACGTGTCTATATTTGAAATAATGAACTTGAGCTCACAAAAGATGTGAACGGCCCGTACAGCTTTCTTCTTCGAGCGAGATAGAGAAATGAATCAGCCTAACAGCTTATATAAATGTCACAAAAGTAAGCCTTAAAAGACGCAAAAGCACATTCATGTAGAGATCTGCGCGGGACTAAATTTTGAATCCCGCTCCTGGCCGCACCCGCCAGGTTTTAGCCGGAACCCGACCGCTCCCGCTTATATTAAGCACTTGATGTCCCGCTGCCCGACCCGCCCCGTTTTCTATCCGCTTCGCCTGATCCTGCTAAAGAGCGGGGGGAGAACAAAACCGAAAATCACCCAGTTATACAGTCCAGACAGCCTATAACAAGCTGTTTGTATAAACACACACACCCACAGCACCAAGCACACACACACAGACAAAGCTTTCTCTCTCATTCGTGCGCGCGTGCCCTCTAACACACACTCATAAGCACCAAGCACAAACACAGGCAAAGCTCTATCTCTCATTCACACACACACACACATCTCTCATTCACGCGTGCGCATACATACACACACACACTGCAACAAACAAGCTAAACACAGCATCGCGCTATTTCATTTACACACATACATACGCGTGCTCACTCAGGAGTCGGGAGCGATATTGCTAGACAGCCCGCTCCCATCCCAAATTAAACCCGTTACCGTACGCTCCCGTGATTTATTCGGAAATTTATACCCGCGCCGTAGAAATCTGGTCGGGTCCCGTGGCGCCCGCGGGACAGCCGCGGGAATGCAGACCTCTACATTCATGTACAGTTGAAGTCAGAATTATTAGCCCCCTTTGATTTTTGTTTTCTTTTTTAAAAATTTCCCAGATGATGTTTAACAGAGCAAGGACATTTTCACAGTATGTCTACATACCACAGTTCCACAGTAATATATTTTCTGCTGAAGAAAGTCTTGTTTGTTTTATTTTGGCTAGAATAAAAGCAGTTTTTAATTTTTGTTTGAAATTACGGGAGTTTTCCGGGATAAATAACAAAATAGGTGGGTGGCTGGAGATGGTTCTGAAATACGAGGAGTCTACCAGGAAAAACAGGTACGCTCACACATACACTCTGCACTCTGACTACTTTAATATTGTTGATAAGCCGTGGTGGGTATTTCACTCTGTCTCGCGCTGAATGCTGTCGACCAATCGCAACAGGTTGTCATCGGTCCAATCAGCGAAGATTAGCTTCACGCTAAGGTGGGGTTTGGGAACAAATGAATTGCTGGACGAATCATGTGGGAGTCGCTGGGATAATTAGGTAAAATAAATGCATATTAAAAGACAACGAAAGTGCTTTTTGACCTTACATGCTTATCAGACTTTTGCTGGAGACCCTAAAACCAAAATATGACCATATTTAATGTATAATAGGGGCTCTTTAAACTATAGAGGTGACAGGATTTATCTGTGTTTGTGTTATACTGTGTACATAACCATGTACATACAGTATACATACATTTTTTTGAGTATATTTGTGAACTGCAGAATGCATTTTTGGGAAACAACAAGATCTTTCAACTGAGTAAAAGAGAAATATAACTTTCTCAATACAAATTGCTGTTTTGTTGACTGATTTCACTCTCCTTTCATCAAGACAGACCTTCTGACAAAAACATTTGCAGCTTTTTTCAAAAGCATGGTGAGAACTAAGAAATTAGTTTTTGTGATCTTTTTAAACTATTCGTTTAAACTGTGGTTATGGCCTTGCTGTACACTCTTTTATTGTGCTTCTTAATAAAAGTCAAAATCTGGGCTAAAATCATGCAGTCTGAACTCAGCGTTAAGTGAAATTAATGTATCAAAACTTTGACATTTTTTAAGAGCTGATTAAAACACGTCTTTCATTCTCCGTCTACATTACATAAAAAACTTTCACTAAATGTCGACTTACTTGGCTGAGAGGATTTTGTGATCAACATCATCCAGTGAGGAGCTGTGGGCCACATGGAATGTCCCAAATATAGATGCTCGCTTCTTCTTGATCTTCTCGGCCTGTTATGGTGGACACAATTTCATAGTTCAAGCTAGTTAAAGGAACAGTAAAAGCAGATTTCACTCATTGAATGAGTATCTCACCCCTTCTTTAGCCACTATGAGCTGTCTTTCTGCGCTCTGTTTCTTAATGTTGTAGTACTGCACCTCCACCTCATGTGTGAGCTGCAGCCACTTCTGCAGAGCATCAGGAGGAGACCAGCCGCTCCTCAACTCCAGCTCCCTCTCGGCCTTCTTCAGAGCCATCCGCACCTTTCACAACCACACACACACTCATTAATAATAACTGCATTTCAGGATTTTGATTAGGCGATTATGTAAAGCCTCTTTCACAGCACTTCAACTGTGAAGTGAATCTTTGGAAAACTATGAGGATGTTGCTGATGCGTGAAGAGAGGCAGATGCATGAAAGGACTGTTATTTTAGGCTTTGACAGACTGATAGTAAAGCACCCCTTTAAGATCAATTTGTATAATATTAATCCTAATAATTCTCATTTTCGACTTAAAGAGCCCCTATTATGGGTTTTTGACCTTTCGTGCAGTGTAACACAGCACTAAGTAAATGAAAACATCCAGCTGAGGTTTAAATCTGAAAGTGTACTGTGTTTAAAACTATTACTCTTCAAGAAAAGAGTCGACTCTGAGTCGAATGAATGACTTTTAGTTCGGATCTTTTGCCTGAATGCATTGATGTCAATATGCAACATCGCCAAATATGTAGTGCCGGATCTGGTAAAACATGAACGAGCCTTTCCCTTCAAACGCTAGAGAAGTGCAGAGAATCATGGGATTGAACATAATGCGAAGATTACTATCACTAAAGGAGATTGCGAGAGATATGGGCTATGGGTAATCAAGAGGTCATTATCACAACAACCCCACAGTACAGATCACTTCAATGTGATGATACTGATGATACTGGCCCATGAACATTTCTTAACAAGAAGCAATTCAATCATAACTGAATGTCAAAACAGCTATCATGACATTATTTATCATTATGTGGCTCTTTTTGGATTCTCGGAAGCTATAGAAATAAAAAATGTAAAACAGGAAATAGGTTGAAACCATAGTTTTTGTTTACATCTCTCAAAATGGTCTATACCATGTGCTGTGTTTGTTCCTGCCATTTTTCTTATGATTGATACAATAACCTACTCTGCAACACGGGATTCACCAGCTGTTCATTATTAAAGGAAGGAGCAGCAAAAAATATTAATGTACAGGACTTTGTCAGTATAAGCTGAGAAAATATTATATGCAATGTTATATGCTATTCCTTCTATGCTAATGAAGGACTACTGAGACATTCCAAGCATGGGATGGGTCCTCCTGGCGCGGCAGAGGTTCATCACAGCTCCAATACACATCTCTGCCATTTGCTTATAGTAACTGTGTGCTTTTTTTACCATACACAATCAATCTGCTTGTGATCTTCCTTCATATAGCTTAGTGTCATTTGACAGTTTATGACTTAAGCGTTGTAGTGATGAAATCAACAGAGACATTAGCCCCTTTCACACATACAGACCTTCCCGGAAAATTACTGGCAATTTCCCCGAAAGGTTGTATGTGTGAACAGGCCCTTTTTGAAAATACCGGTAAATTCGTTCTGGCTATTTTTCGGAAAGAGAAGTTGTAACATTACCGGTATTTTGCCGGAATGCTGCGCTGTGTGAATGGAGAAAGAAGATTGCCGGAAAGAGCGCGTACACGTCTAGAATGTGCTGACGTGAGACGTCTGCTTTAGCCAATCACAACAGTCAGACGCATTTACGTCCGCGCGGTTTATGAGAATAAAAGCCTTTGAATATTTTCCCAGACGCATTTAGCTGCTAGAAGTTAGTCAGGTCATGTTTATATGTTCTTCTTAATGCCAACTGTGTAAATAATCATCAATAAAATACTTATGATAAGCCGCTGTTTGTTTACCTTCAAGCTTTGCGTGTGCCTGTGAAACAGCCTGTGAGCGCCTGCACACACATATTATGAGCATCTCGACATGCGAAAGTGATCCTCCATATATTTTCATCGAAGTTGTTCACAATACTGATCATCCACAGAGTTTGTAATGTAGTCAAATGTTTACAAATACAAGCGCAGCCGTTTTTAGCTCATTTGTGATGAATGATGTCAGAATTTACCGGTATTTTGGAATGAATGTGTGAACGGTCTTTTCTGGAAAAAATCCGTAACGTCCTCGCCTGTGTGAACAGCGCTTTTTTGAATATACCGGTAAAGTCGTTCCGGAAATTTTCCAGATATTTACCGGTATCACTGTGTGAAAGGGGCTATTGATTAATTGTATTTCAATATACAATATATTTACTATTGCTGAAAGCATGTTAATGTTCTTCTCCCCCACTTTATCTCCTTAACTTTGCTCTCATGTTCAGCTGGTTTTGGGGGTTGGCTTTCACTCATGTTTGACAATGCTTTGCTCAGGGTATAATAAGGAAAGGTAACTGTTGATCTGGTAGAATGGCTTTTACTCTGCGTCTCCCGCACACCGCTGTGTAGCCTCATATGCTAACAAAGGCAGTTTCACTGTCTTTGTTGCTCAGCTGTGTATATGTTACAGCTAAGTTTCTTTATGCAGCTTGTTAGTTTGTTTCATTCGATTGTCTGTATATTTAAACATGTAACTTAATAAACATCTTTGCCTGCTTTAAAGCGTTGAGATTCTTTCTCTTTATCAATGATGATACTAACTTTAATGGATCAGATCAATTACAATGGAGACAGATAAATAATTGATTTAAACATGCCGTCCTTCAACTGCTTTCTGTTTCCGATTATTGGTTCAGAATAGCAGCGTAAACTTCAAGCCTTACATCAGTAACTATTACACAGTTTATATGGACCAGTTTCTACTTCCTCCAGATGCAGTAAGTGTTTCTCCTTCCTACACAAGCTGTAAGTGTGATTAAAATGGTTGCCTCGGTTTCTGTAGTTATAAGAAACCAAAACATGTATTTAATTGTATGTTGTTAGTTGTAATTGCACCACGTGGCTTGTAATCAGGATGGGCCTTTCTCTCTGTCTTGCAGTAAACCCAGTTGACCAATCATAACAGATTTTGTCATCGGACCGATCAGCACGGACCAATTAGCATCACGCAAGGGAGGGGTTGGGAACAAATAATCGTGAATCATATGGGAGTTGTTGGGATAATTAGGTAAAAATAAATGTATATAATATAAGACAATAAAAGTGTTTTTTTTACCCTGCATGCAGATCAAACTGTTGTTGGAGACCCTTTAAACCAATAAATGACCTTTTATAATAATATAACATATTTGAGGAAGTGCTAAAATGTTTTAGAAAGTATTAGCTTACCTATCTAAATACCCTGCATATGCAGTCCCCTTGTGTTTTTCTTCTAGAAACAGAAACTTTAAAAAAGGCCTATTTGATTTTTCTCTGCTCTATTAAATTTCTCATATGACACTGTTTGTAATATAACGTCTAATGCCAATTATTACATTAACATTATTTACTACAATTTATGATGACGTAGAGAAGAGAAAGTTTTTTCATTTTTATTATTCCCTTTTCTTTTAATTAATAATAAGTTTTTTTTTACCTGCCATTTTTTTCCATTTTTTTTTAAAATACAATATGGTCCCAAAACTCTATTTAACTGTTTTCAGGTAAGCAATTGTTTTTCACAGTAGTTACTTAGGAAATCCTTATAGAGATTTCCTAAATTTTACAATTGACCTATTAGTAAGTTAAGGCCAGGTCTCGGACATCTTTAGGTTGACATTTTTATTTATTTTATACCATTTCCTAAACACAAACAAATCACAAAAAAAAAATGTTTTATGGTCAAAGTCAAGTCAAAAAACTATTTGTGATAAAAGCTATTAAATTTCAATAGTTCTGTAGAAACACTGCCTTAAGTAAGTTAGACAGGCAGCATTAACATTAGCTAAAGACAAAAAAAAATCTAAACTAAAAAATTATTTTGTCATCTACCAGATTTATTTGTAATTCTGTTATATAGCTCTCTATGACATATTTAATTCCCACTTGAATGCTCAAGAGGTGGTCTTTCTTTCTTTAAAACAGTCCTGAGCAACTGTTTGTTCAAGTTTGTGTCAGTAACTAAAGGAGGTGGGGCTTACCAATCAATAGAGGTCAATTTATAGTGTAAACATGCCTAATCTGCATGTCTGAAATACATTTAGAATTTCTTTCTTCTGTTGAACACAAAACATTTTTACAGGAAAGCTAAAACATATTGTAACCATTGATTTCCATAGTGTTTGTTACTTTTGTTTTTCACTATGGAAGTCAATGGTTACAGGTATCCAGCTTTCTTCACAATATCTTCTTTGGTGTTTGGTGTCAGAATAGTGTTCAACAAAATGTCATCTCCTGCTGCCATATTTTTTTGTTACTTTATCTCCTTGTCTTTTACATATTTTATGTATGTATGTATGTGTGTATGTGTGTGTGTGTGTGTATGTATGAATATGTGTATGTGTGTATTTTGTGTTATTATGCTTTGTTTCTATTTTTAGTTGTGACTTTTGAACATTCTGTCAAGAGTCTACAGATGAAAAATAGCCATACTTAGCTAATTCTGGCCCATTTTGCAGTAATGGTTATTGTGGACTGTCCCTGTAAACAAATAACCTAAACTAAAAAGAAAGAAACTTCTAAAGGTTTGAAACCACTTGAATGCCAGTAAATCGTAAATAAATGAGAGAACGATTTGGGAGAACGATGTCTTTAAGTACTTGTGGTGCTGTACCTGATCCAGCTCCTGCTCTGCATATTTCCGTCTGCTCAGCTCGTTCTCCGTTCCTTCACGCAGCTCTCGGAGTCTCTGCGCCTCCTCCTTGGCTGCTTCAATCTCGCTCCGCATCTCTCGCTCCAGGTTCACCTTCTCTTCCTCCACCGTGTGATGCTCCTCCTGTGCAATCTGCAGCCTGAACACAAACACATGATCAATCTATAGATCAATGGTCTCAAACTCAATTCCTCGAAGGCTGCAGCTCTGCATAGTTTAGCTCCAACCACAATGTCTCTAGTAGTCTAGAACACCTTGATTAGTTGGATCAGCTGTGTTTGATTAGGGTTGGAGCAAAACTGTGCAGAGCTGTGGCTCTCCAGGAATCTAGTTTGAGACCTACAGTATGCTCTAGATCAGGGGTTTCCAAACTTTTCAATTCATGACCCCCAAAAATAACCATGCCAGTGGCTCGCAACCCCCAATATCGTCTGAGGTGGTTATAAAGATATAAACCTTGCACACAATGGTGCACACATGCCAATAGGCCCAAGTCTATTCATGGATTAATGTTGGAGAACGCCACTCGAAGGCCATTCTCCATGTTTAGTATTAGCCTGAATTTATTTTTAATATACATGAGTGCCGTAAGGAGGTCAGAAAGTTTAACCTAGTGCCATAAAAGCAATCTGTTGCATCTGACACTATTGCTTTGTCTTTAATATAACGTTATCACCCCTGGGGTCGAAAGGCTGATGGCTTTTTATTTGCTTCATGTAACTATTATTTTTTTTTTTCTACTGTAGGTTAAGTCTACTAGTTTAAATAAAATGAATTTAATTTTTGGAAATCACCAAGCGACCCTCGCTCCTTGTCCCATAACCTCCCGGGAGGTCCCGACCCTTACATTGGGAAACACTGCTTTGGATGAACCACTGTTCACTTCTTGCTAAACCTGGTGAATGCAGTACCACCTACTTACCTGCAGGTGGCGTACCGCATAAATGAGTGAGAATTAAAAGGCAACTGGGTCTGCAAGATTCAACCACACCTCTTCCTTCTCCGAACAAGATGTGGCCTGTTCGGTGTGGTAATTCTGTAGTAAAACGTCCTTACAGTGTTACAGGGAAATTCATCCTCCACACTGGAAGATCCAGACGGCTAAATTTAGCTGCGTTCATGTGACTAAAATGATCCACTTTCAAGTCTTGGAGTATCTGATTCAATTTAAAATAATTGAAATCATCTTATCTGGGATATATTCATACAGTGTTGTCTTCTCTAGACTTTCAGCCGATTCCTTTTGTCCTTTATTAGTCAAAGAGAAAGGAGAAATAACAGGGGGTGGAAGGATAATAAGAGGAGTGGGTTATAAAGGCTTCTCCCATGCTGATGTAGTCCCAGTTCAAACAGGAAGTGAAGTATAAATCAAACTGTCACTGACATGACAGTGGCCAAGAACATTACAAACACTTAATAATTAGGAAGGGGAGCAGTAGATAAATGGAAAAGGAAGAAAATGAACTACAAACAACAGCTACACGAAATTATGAGGAAAGAAACTGGGTAGACAGACATATAAACAGAGACAGACAGATACAGATAGAGACAGAAAGGAGACGGAAAGATAAAGACAAGAGACAGAAGAAAAGAGTAGAGAGAGACAGATGAACAGATGGATGGATGGACAGATAAATAGATAGACAGAAAGATTGTTTTATAAGACAGAAACAGACAATACATACAAATAGAGAGAAAAGGCAGACAAACATATATATATATATATAGACAGACAGAAGCAACATGTGGACAGACAGACAGAAAGACAAAAAGAAAGCTTGACAGAGACAGAAAGATATAGACAGGCTAGAAGATAGATAGACATTTATATATAGACAAGAGATAGAGGAAATGTGTAGACAGAAAGACAGAAGGATGAACAGATATCTAGATAAACAGACAAGGATAGTTTGGACAGAAACAGACAGACAGACAGATGGAAGGACAGACGGATGGATGGATGGATGGATGGATGGGTGGGTGGATGGATGGATGGATGAATAGACACATGGACAGATATATAAATAGACAGAAAGATGTTTTGATAAAGACAGACAGACAGAGACGGACGGACAGATAGGCAGGCAGACAGACAGTCAAACAGACAGGTAGGCAGATAGATAGACAGATAGACAGATTGATGGACGGACGGATGGATGAATGAATAGATAGATAGACAGACATACAGACAGATGGACGGACAGATGGATGGATGGATAAATGGATGGATGGATGGATGGATGGATAGGCAGGCAGACAGAGATGGACGAACAAACAGATAGGCAGGCAGGCAGACAGATAGACAGACAAACAGACGGACGGATGGATGAATGAATGGATGGATGGATAGGTAGACAGACAGACAGACAGACAGACAGATAAAAAGATAGATAGATAGATAGATAGATAGATAGATAGATAGATAGATAGATAGATAGATAGATAGATAGATAGATAGATAGATAGATAGATAGATAGATAGATAGATAGATAGATAGATAGATAGATAGATAGATAGATAGATAGATAGATAGATAGATAGGCAGACAGATAGGCAGACAGATAGACAGACAGGATAAGAGTTTGATAAAGAGAGACAGACAGACAAACAAATGGCGACAGACTCAAAGCGAGACAGATAGATATAAGCACCACTTGTATTAAACTGGACTGCGTGATGTGGATCAAAGTGTAAACAAGGTGTCCTGACCTCTGTTCCAAAGGGGATTTAGAGTGAAGGACAGGACAGAAATGCCACACACACACACACACACACACACACACACACACACACACACACACACACACACACACACACACACACACACACACACACACACACACACACACACACACACACACACATCAATGTGTTGCGCCGTAACACCGGCCATACTTGCACAGTGACTTAATCACACCGTACTCAACAAACATTCCTCCTCCACAGCTTTTCCTCCAACAAACTAATACACCGATCCACATCCTTCTTCCTTATAAGGCCATTGCTTTAAATTAATGCACCGTAAAGAAAGGAAGTTTGAATCATGAGCTTCTCCGAGACCTGTGACCTCTGAAAAAAGACAGAGACGGGTTTTCTGTTCTGCCTCGGCACAGCGGGCGCCAGCTGAACTGAGCGTGCAGCGAGATAGTGTGACTGTCTGAAGCTGGGATTCAGCAACAGTGCTGCCCGTCCTTTTGCCATTTAAGGACTTTCAAGGGATGCTTGCATCACCCTGCTAGAGTCTTTTGACCTGAACAGACAAAGATAGTAGGAAATAAAAAACAACACTTCTACTGGACACACAAGTTCCTGGTTTGGGTTTTTAAATAAGGCACTGTTGGATTTGAAGTTACCTTGAGTGTTTCAGTAAATCATGAAAGTGCTACTTCAATGGAAAAGAGTTAAGGGGAGTTTACCCACATCAAAATTCTGTTATTAAGTACTCACACTCACGTCGTTTTAAACCATTGATACCTGCAAAACGAAGGACTTTATTTTACAGTTCCTTCTTGTCAGTATAGGGCATGTGTTGCTGTATTGGAAATAAAGTACAGGCTCCTCTGAAGTAATATTCCAGAGGCTCAAGTGAGCATGACATGAATAACGAGTGCAAAGCGCACCCTTTACTGACACAGAGGAGAAGAAACTGTTGAGTAAAGTTCTTGTTTTGTTTTACCAGTGCACAAATATTTTCTTGTAACTTGATTATGGTCCAAATGAGCCACTGAAGCATATGATCTTTTTTTAGGATATTTTTTGTTTGTATATTTCTGGATTTTAACAAACCCAGGCTCATTCTGAAAACGTAGTCCTGTGGACGTTTCTGGAGACAGCGAAATACGCCCCGGGAAGTACATATGTTTGCAGTTTTTGTTTTTGCAAATTCGTGAGAGGCCGCTTATTTTTTGTCTTTTGTCTTTGTCTTTTTTATCATTTGTGCGCCCTTAGGCGTTCTGGTCTAAAAAGGAAGGCGTTCTGAGGCGGACCGCTGGCGCGTTGCTATTTTGAGAAACTATAATAGATTTTTCATTAGACCAAAACTAACCCGGTCTAAACTCCAGCGCAGAGTTGCGCCTCGCTTACACACTGCTTAATACGCACAAGAGAGCAATAGGCAAATATCTTTACATATGAAAAAATGTAAATATTAAGGATATATATAGGATATAATAAGAATAGATATAGCATATAAATATAAAGGATTAAAATATTACAAAACATATTATTTTCTAGCCTACATAAATATGAAAAATCACTGCTTTTATGTCTTCTTCATCTCGGGAGGCTTTTTCAGTTCATTCATAACAATTTGCTTTTTTATAATGTTATTATTATTAGCAGTATTATTTATTATATCCATATATATATTTATTTTATTAAAAACAAGCTTAGATTTGCCCACTTGTCAGGTTTTAGACCATATGGGGCACAGCATGTGTTTTAGGATATAACTCAGGTTTTTGAGCACATTTTGCTATTATTATTCATTTATTCGTTTGCTGGAAATTAGAACTGAATTAAGAAACCGTTTTGAAACGAATATTTGCGCTTAACAAACAAAAGTATTTATTTATAGACTAATTGATGTCTGTGCGTAAAGGTTTCCCTATCCAAGAGCGAATGTGAAAGTAGTTAAGACAGAAAGTAGTTAAGTTTGCGTCCTGTAAATAGCGAATGCGCTCTTGACTCTTAAAGGGAATGGGAGATGAGACTCTAATTGGTTTATTCTCAAAACACACCTATAACTCATTTAGAAAATAAACTCAACCCTTTTAGACCATGCGCCATGGCTCAAGGCAAATTTCCAGTCCTTAAATAATCAAAAACGCGTCCTGACCCGCCCTGAAAGCGTTTGCGCCCTGCGTTTTGCGCCCTGCGTTTTGCGCTCTGCGCATGGACCGTCAAAATAGAGCCCTATAAGTTTAATATTAAGCCTTGAAGGGCAAATACCTAACTTAATTAATGGGGCATATAATTCAATAATTTATTTAAAGCATAAAATTTAATAAATATAAACATTAATTAGATAAAATAAACAACTGCACTGGAAAAAATATTTTGTACTTGTTACAACACTAAATTATATATTTTTGATTGTATTTCTTGAAAAGTAATGCTTCAATGAATGATCTGCCAGTTAAAACCTTATAATTCCAAGTGGAAAATGACTTCAGAATGAGAAGGTTCTATCTGCATTTATCGTGTTTTATTTACTCCAATCTGCAAATGTAAGAGAACTTTGATCATTTACATTTAGAGAACCCTTAGGGTCTCTGTCATGTTAATGCATGAACGAGAACTGTTACACACGTTGTTTGCTATATATAATGCAAAGACATTGAAGCTCAAAATCATTTAGAATGCAGAAAGAACCATTCAATTCTAAGGTGACAATTTGTTAGCAAGAACTCTGGTGCAGATAATACACTGTGGCTAGACCAAGAACTCTCTTTGCTATGAGAAAATGGAATAAAACCATAGCTCAGGTAACTGTCTTGGTATTTCCTGCATTTTGTGTTTCCAGTATTGCTAGCGCTGGGCCCTGAAATGTTTAGAGCTTCCTCACCTGGGTCCAGTATGCTTAGTACTAGCTGCTGAAGGTGAATCAGTGAGATTCAGTCTTTTTTGTGGAGAACAAATTACAAATTTGTCCATTTTTGGTCAGCCAGGGGAAAAAAAACATACTAAGTCAACATGATCGTTCTCCTAATTGTCCACTGCTAAAAAATGTTACAAATATGGTGTGGCCCTTCACAGAGCTCGCTAAGGCCCCCTTGTGGGCTGGGACCCCGTTGTTGGGAACTGCTGCAATAGATGACAGAAATTAAAATACTTTGTTCCATTACCAATAGACAGCTCGCTAAAATAATGATCACAGGGTCTGACCAAAGAAATTGACATTTGAATCCATCTGAATGATTTATCAACCAGCAAAACACAAACAAAACGTTATCCCTTCCTGTTCACTGAATGCTCGAATTTTCATTCAGTCCTTCAATCGGACTATATTAGTGCACTAATGTAGGGAACAGTGGCCGAGGGTATAGATGGTGAGTATGGACACAAAGCACTAGGTATACTTTGGTCGAAAGAAAGAAAAAAAGAAAGAAAGAAAGAAACAAACAAACAAACACACACAGATGGGTTCACATAACAGACACCTGTCTAGTCTCTGTGAAGATATGATACATTGTTTCATCAGGAAGTTAATTCACTTTGGAGGATCTAACGCTATCCAACACTTTGATTTAGTGGCTACTTCATATGAATTTGAAGGATCTTATTTATACAATTTTAGTATAACTAGCTTTTCTCCCAATGGCGGTTGGGTTTAGGGGTGGGGTTGGGTGCCACATGTCCCCATTCATTTCCTATTGTATTCACTTGTGAAAGGGAACAACACAGTTGTAGCAAGTAGAGGTGTGAACCTATACTAGTCTCACGGTTTGGTTACAATTATCATGCCATCGATTCGGTTCAATTCGATATCTCGGTGCATCACGGTGCATTGACGATGCTTTCCATAAACAGTGTTATATTTTAGGGGGAGGCTATAACATGCTGTCTGTATAAACACACAGACACATATAGCACCACACTGTCTCTCATTCAAACACATTCACAAACATAGACAGCATCAAACAAACAAACACACACGCGCGCACACACACACACAAACAAACACACTTAAGCCCTTGCAACAGGGAGAGCTCGCGCTGAGCGGAGCAGAAAAACGAAAAAAAAAAAAAATTGAAAAAAATAAGCACTTTTCCGACGGTCCCTTACTGAGAGCTCCTCTCAGCGCGAGCTCTGCCGGCTAGAGTAAATGCAGACTGCGAGGGCTTAAACGGAGCAGTGCTCGTAATGTCGAGCGAAAAAAAAGAAAGACAGCTGTGAAACATAACCAGCTTTGTCTTTCGGTAGGAAACACACTTTAGATCTTTTTAGGGTAAGAGGTTGAGTTATTGCCGTCTATAACTGAATGTGTGTCAGGAAAATCGAAAACAAAACCAACTGAAGCGCGCTCATTTCTGGCGCCCCACTGGATGTACAGCGCCCTTAGCATTTGCCTATATTGCCTATGCCACGTTCCGGCCCTGAGTTGGCTGAGTGTTGTAAATACTGGCGCTCACCTTCCTCACGACAGAGCACATAGGAGATAAATGACGTCAGTACATTATAACTGGTTATGATTATTACTGAATCGATACCGAATTGTCCGCGTCTGCATCGCGGTGCACCGAAGAAACAATTAATTTTGACACCCCTAGTAGCAAGGTTGATTAAAACAATCAAAATTCAATGAAAGCGGTGATCCTCACTTTTATATGTTCAAGTGCACAGTGTGAAGAATATCATAAGGCCTCGAGGCAATCAGATGTAAAACACAACCTTTATGAGTGTTTTAAGTTGTAAATTGGTCAGATTTGACCCGAACACGACAAGAAAGTTAAACAAGTCAACTGATGTCAATAGGGGATTAGGAAGCCTATCTTAAATTGTGTTTCAAAGACGGACAAACGTCTGAAACCTTTAACTTAACTCTCTGACCAAGCTGTCCAGATGAACGCCAAAGTGGCCTTTTCAGCCTTAGCAAGCGAAGCATGATTTCTTTATATTGTGCTTTCACAATCTCACCAACCAATTCAAGTTTCCCTAAACATCCATTCATTTTCTTGTCGGCTTAGTTCCTTTATTAATCCGGTGTCGCCACAGCGGAACGAACTGCCAACTTATCCAGCAAGTTTTTACGCAGCGGATGCCCTTTCAGCCGCAACCCATCTCTGGGAAACATCCACACACACATTCACACACACACTCATACACTACGGACAATTTAGCCTACCCAATTCACCTGTACCGCATGTCTTTGGACTGTGTGGGAAACCGGAGCACCCGGAGGAAACCCACGCGAAGGCAGGGAGAACATGCAAACATGCAAACTCCACACAGAAACGCCAACTGAGCCGAGGTTCGAACCAGCAACCTTCTTGCTGTGAGGCGACAGCACTACCTACTGCGCCACTGCCTCGCCAGGGTTTCTGCATGTTGCTTCAAATCAGATTGAAGCATTTTAAGACCCTTTTTGGACCATTATTAATGAAATTGTAGACTTATAGAGGGCTAAACACTTTAATGCCCCGGTTTCTTCTGTAAATATCATTTTTTAATGGAAGATCATGTAAAGAGACGCGTTGCTTTAGTTTTCTTTCCCTATTTAGGGAATTTAATTAGGAGACTTTGCTGTAAAAATGTCTATCAGTTGTTGTGAATTGTATCTCTTTGCAATAATTACTTAAATGTATTTTCTGACGTGTTTTCTGATGGATTACTGGTGATTGGGTAACTTTACTAGCACATAGGAAAATGAAGATCTTTTTAAAATGATTTAAGACCTACAACACTATATTTCAGCATATTTAAGACTTTTTAAGGTCTACAATTTTGTTTTTGAAAGACTTGTTTAAAGGTTTTTTAAGACCCCACAGACACCCTGCTAAAAGGCTGGTTGTGCATTAAAGACAAAAGTATGAGAGGACAGAATAATAAAGAGGATCTCAGTGGGTAATCAGTACAACACTGCAGCTGGAATTGCTCTTCAGCTAAGCTCTGAACAACTTCACTAAAGATCTCAATCTTGGCAATTCGGCTTACAATGTCTTGATGTTTAAAAGAATTTGGACTGAAGGTCTCTGCAGTGATTAAACCTTCCTCAGCAGAAAGAATCATAAGACTACACTGACCTTTGCTGAGGAGCCTGTTGTGTGGACATACAACTTTAGTGATGAAAGTGATGGTACCCTTCAAATGACAACTAAAAACCCATCTCTTCTGAGAACACCTGATCTAGGACTGTGCGATGAATTTAAATCGTATTGAAGTTGTGATTTGGGCATGCAAGTAAACCAGTCATATATTGCATCTAAAAGCGAATGTAAAGCGTGAGGCACGTCGCTTCCATCAGCATTATTAAAGTGATTTTCTGTTGCTTCTTTGTTGTTGCTCGGTGACCATCAACCGCTTTTTTGATGACAAACTAACAAACCGTTGCTGCAATTCTGACACAAGTATTATTTATGGAGAGAATTAAAAAGCACTTGGTGTTTGACTGTCTTATGTTTGTCTGAGGTAACCGAGATATGAAAACACCATTCAAAGTATAAAGCTGATCGGTCAGTTCTTATTACGTGACTTGCCGAGCGGCTTTCTGAAAAGTTTCATTTAAAGTTTGTCTGAAAAGAGATGTTTTCAGCTGGGTGCACCTGGAATACGCGCATTATTCTTAATATGTACACGCAATCTTTGGCAATAAAAAGTTGTGCACGCAAAAAACGCGATATGTGAACGACCTATTTCCTGGCAGCATCATAAAGAGGTTCATGATCTATGCATAGCGAAACAAATCTGTGGACACACACACACACACACACACACACGCACGCACACACACGCACACACACACACACACACAACTACTAATTATATTTGGTCAAGCAAAACATTGGAGCCTTGCTTGAGTTTGACGATGCGCACATGCACACACACTTGTTCCAGAGACAATTTGTTACAGCTTTACTATGTGATTTTTATATTTTATGTCTGTTTTAGAGACATATTACAGGTCTTCGATAAAGATCTAATTGTTTACCTTTGGAAATATGTTTCAGATTCGCACTGTAAACACAGATTCAGTCTGTCTGTGTGTGTTTAAGAAAACTGTGATAGGTTTCTTTTGCCCATATCACACAGCCCTAACATGAACCATGGTAAACAAAAACCAAACCAACTGTAGACTGCACTTTCTCTCTCTCTCTTAAGACAACCTACTCTAGCACTAAATTCTCTGAGCACAAACAAGTTACTTTGTATAATTAGCACTTCCTGTGTGTATTGCCTCCTTCTAGTTGAATTTATGAATATCTCCTTAATTGGACAAAGCCATCTGCTAAATTAGTCGTTCTGAAAGTGGGGGTCGGGACCCCCCTCTTATGGTTTAATGGTATTAAACCATAAGAATTACCATATTTTATCCATAACCTACTGAAGAGAGAAAATAGTTGTTTATAGTTACTATAGTACAGTAGCTTATAGTTACTAGGTCTATTGAATTGCAATCCCTGGGTTAATTACATTATACTAAAGACACAGCAATAGCGTCAGATGCAGCAGATTGGTATTATAACACCAGGTTAAACTTTCTGGCACATTTACAGCACAGACATACATTAAAAAAAAAACTCTACGAAGAATAGACTTGGGTCTACTGGTGTGTGTGTGCCATTGCATGCAAGGTTTCTGTATTTATAACCACCTCAGAAGATATTGGGGGTCGCGAGTCACATGCATTGTTATTTTGGGGGTTGCGGGCTGAAAAGTTTGGGAACCCCTGAGCTAAATGACAAAATGTAAATGTAAAGCAAGTTTAATATGTTTGTTTCTGATGGGAAAACTTATGTTCTTTGTCAAACTGGTTAAAGACTGCACCTAAAGATTGTAAAGAGGTCAGTAAAGGATGTATCAAATGCTTTTGCAGCTAAACCGCAGCAACATTTCAGGCCTAAACCTAGTTATATAAATAATCACGTCAATATTTTATTCAAAAGATGTCCAGCTGCCAGATCTTCTATGATACTCATTACTCTAAACCATGCAAAATATTCAAATTTCAAACCATTTCTGATCTCAACCTGGCAACCTTCAACCCAGTTGCACTGATGAATTCTACAGTACACAGGTAGTAGGAAGTAGGAAGTCAAAACTAGCATCAGAAATTCTGTTAGAAATGAAGAAGAGTCGGGTGGTGCTCTGATTGTGTGGAGTCATTTGTTCTACAGTGTTTAGTTGCAGTGCAGTATTAAAAAATGGATTGCGATAGTAATAATAATAATTAAAAAACCAAGAGTAAGTCACATTACAATTGTTTTTCATTTTATTACAAACTATTTATTATCAGTGTATCTATTTATATGGGATAATATAGTTGGTGAAAATTATATATTTATGGCATTTGGTGGGGTATTTATCATTTAAAGCAGTGATTTCCATTAGTCAACAGGACAAAAACTGGGACTGTCCCCAAAAAACAGGAATTTTTGGTTTCTCTAACCATTAACCAAAGCATGTTGACATTTTTAGCATTGCTTAGCATCCTGTTGCACAAAGTTACGTTCCTTAACATGATCTAATGACTATCCAATTAGACAAAAATCTTTCAGTTTCTTTTGCTTGAGATGTAATATAACTATTTAAAAGCATGGTAACAATTCGTCTGAATTCTTTGCAGCAATTACTTTTCTTAAACTCTTGCTAACTGTAAACAACCAGCCGCTGCCCCACCTACATCTGTAATCCATCCACAGAAAGACAACTTTACATCATGAAATATGAGCCTCACAGTTCCTCTTTAAAGTTTCCGTCCTGTTAGCGGTTATTTACAGGTTTCCTGTTAATGTACACAAACTGAGTCCCTTACTTCTGCTGCATGTCCAGCAGGCTCTGCTCGGCTCTCTGAAGGCCGTCCAGGTCCTTGATCATCTTGCCCATGTGGTCCCTATAATTCCGGTTCTGGATGTAGGCGAACCAGCAGCCTCCAACGCCAATGATGATGGACACCACCAGCATCAAGTCCTTCAGGTGGCTGTGTCTGCTCACTGCCAAAACAAACACCATAAGCAAATATTAATAAAAGAGATGCACACTACAAAAGATTACAAAAAAATGCAATCCAAAGATTACAATTCACTTCGATAACCTTCGATAGTATTTAATATATATTACACCACCTGTGAATTAAGTATGTATGTTCAAAATGAAGGAACTTTTAATCAGAGTATATGCAGGAATCCTAAAGGAAATTTCAATACATTAAGACTTTTTAAAGACCTTCTCAGAATATTTTAAGACCTCATCACCACTTCAAGTTCTAATCAGTATCAAACCTTTAACTTAATAAACAGGTGCTAATAAACAGTTGTAGTTAAATAAATCAATGGAGCACAACCATGCAACAGAACACAGATAGGAAGAAACAAAGCTTGAAAGAATAAATTACGCGGTTGTTTTCAGCAACAGGCTTCAGCCACTCTTTAAACTCGTCTTTCTCCAACCAGGAGCACGCAAAATTACATTTTCCCATTTTGCCGTCTGTTTCGCTCTATGGTTTCACTACATGTGGAAAGCATCACATCACCTTCCCAGGTTTGTCGCAAATTATGTGACATCACCAACCGGAGGAGCTTGGCCGGACGCACTCCAGCCCGAACCAATCGTGTGGATCGAGCAAGCCGTTGTTAATATTAGGAAGAAAATATAAATATTTCAATCCTTTTTTTTTTTAGTTAAACACTTTGGACAACGCTTGAACAAAATTTAAGACCGTAAAATCACGTAAAAATGTGATTAAGACTTTTTAATACCTTTTAAGGGCCTGACTTTTCTCATAATTGATTTATCAACTTTAAAATTCTTTTTAAGACCCCGCAGACATCCTGTAAATGCTTCTTCAAGAAGTTTTTTTTCTTTTTTTTTGATATTTACAATTTTCACAGTAATATTCAACACACATTTCTCATCAAGGATGCATTTAATTATTTAAAAATACAGTAATATTGTGAAACACTGTTAACCACATTAAAACCACAGCTTTCGATTTGAATTCTGTCCTACTTTAATTAATTTTTAAATCTAATTTATGTATTAATTTAGTCAAATGTGATTTATTAGTTTAGTAATTATTTATTAATTCATTCCTCTGATCTAAATCTGAAATGTCAATAGTATTACTTTAGCGCTCAGTGTCGTATGATCCTTCAGAAATCATTTTAATATACCAATTTGCCTAAGAAGTGTTCATTCATTCATTTATTCATTTTCTTTTCAGCTTAGTCCCTTTATTAATTTGGGGTTGCCACAGCGGAATGAACAGCCAACTTATCCTGCATCTGCAATCCATCACTGTGAAACATCCATACACTCTCATCCACACACATACACTACGGACAATTTAGCTTATCTGATTCACCAGTACCGCATATCTTTGGACTTGTGGGGGAAACCGGAGCACCCGGAGGAAACCCACACAAACAAGGGAAGAACATGCAAACTCCACACAGATGCCCAAGAAATAGTTTATCATTATAGAATGTATGTATTGATAGATTTGTAAGGATTCTGTATCAAATATAATATTCACTGTTGATCAAATAAACAAATTAATCAAGCAATGTATTCATAGAGCGCTTTATATGAATTGATGTACACCAAAAGCACTTTACAATCATATAAGGGGGTCCAAAAAACTAAATTTCTTTTGAACAGTATTGTACGAATGGTATACTTAAGATCAGTGATGCCCAAACTGGGGCCCGCGGGCCAAAGTTGGCCCATGGTAACCTTTGATTTGGCCATCCCATCCAAGAAGAGAAGAGTGATGGGATGGTTTAGATATTGTCCTTTCAAACCTTTTGCAAACTTATTACTCCAGGGAACATTTCCTTTGTTTGTTTTATTGTTCTATTGTTATTGTTTTATTATTAAGCTAACTGAAATTAGAAGTTTCAATTAAATAATGTAAATGAATCAGGTTTAGTTTAAATGTACATACAGTCATGGATGGATAGAAGACAAATCAAAGCAGAGGCAGATTCTGCGTGACTAGTGTATTTAGCATTGAATTCCACTGTGTTATAAATGTGATTGAGTGTTTTTATTGTAATAAGTTATCATTTAAATTTAATAGGATAGAAATAGTTGTTTTCCCAGAGATGGGTTGCGGCTGGAACAGCATCCACTGCATAAAAACTTGCTGGATAAGTTGGCGGTTCATTCCACTGTGGCGACCCCAGATTAATAAAGGGACTAAGCCGACAAGAAAATGAATGAATGAATGAAAAATAGTTGTATAATTTATTATAGTTATATATATATATATATATATATATTTAATATTATATTTTTATTTTGACCTCGAAGCAACACAGAGCAATACAAAAAGCAACAACATCCGTTCCTCCAGTGTAATACATGGGTTAACAATGTTACACATATATATCTAGGCCAGTGGGTACAGGGCAATGTGGGCATTGATCTTGCGGACAATGATAGGGTTATAGCTTTACACTGCTATCCTTGGCATTTGATAGATAGTTAAAAAAGGGTTTCCAGGTGGCTCCGAAGCCAGCAACGGTATCAGTTAGATTGTATTTAAGTTTCTCTAAATGTAAAGTGCTAGAAAATTCTGAAAGCCAGGATTTAAAAAGTGTTTTTGATGCCTTTTTCCATAGACAAAGAATCATTTTTTTTGGCTATCACCATTTCATATTGGACAGCTTTTGCAAAATCAGGGGAGAGTTCACAAAAATAAGCCTTGTAAGTTTTGGGCACGACCAAATAATTTATTATAATTTATTTTTAGCTATAATTTAGTTAATAGGATTTAAAAAAATGTTTTCCAATAAATTAGAAAATGAGCCATGGCACCTGTAATGTTTTATAGTTTGGTATTTACCTTCAGCTTGCGGCTCTCGACGATATTAGATTTTTGGCCTTTTATACGAAAAAGTTTGGACACCCCTGGTATAGATGGTTCTGTCTTAAACAGTAGTCTATCACATACTCCAAATACAGTGATGTCATATGAGAATTATGACTCTTTCAAGACACACATTCCACAGCTGACCCATGGTGACCGACATAGCAAGAGCAAATTAATGTTTTCTTTGCAGTGCTTATGTCTGCAGACTTCTCTTTGGAGTGTTGTTTTTTCGTACAAAAAGAAAACTGTTTCACAAAAAACTAAGTTTTTCGACAGCATTTAATATTTTACTGATGAGTCAAGGGTGCTTTTATCATGTTAATCAAAAGTCTGAACACACCTTGTGATTAAATATATTCTTTTAAAGTGATAGTTCACCCCAAAATTAAAACATGCTCATCTTTTATTCACCCTATCGGGCTTCTTTTTCCTACTGAACATGAAAGAACATATGATGTAACCTGGTAGCAAGGTTATTATAGTTAAAGAAAACAAGCAAAAAAACAAAAACTAGAATAAAAAAAAAAACATTTTCGTTAACTGAAATAAAAACAAGTTTGTTTTTTTTTAAACTAGAACTGACTGAAACTTTATTGTGTACATGCAAAACTAACTGGATTAACTAATATTATAGCAAGACATCCTTCCTTTTCGTCTTTGTAAATGTATTAAATACATACTTTAAGCCTTTTAGAAGAAAATCTACTATTTACTTTGCGCTGCCAAGTATTTGACAGTACGGCACCTCAAGAGTCTGTAATCTGATGCCATTGGCCAGATCGAGCCAGTTCCTCTCTAGTCATCCTTGCTGTTGCTCCCGCGACAAAACAATGGTTGGACATGACAGCACCACGTTGACAATATTAAATATGACCCAAGAAGTCACTTAAAGGTATTAATCAAACATATTTGTGGCAAATAATAATATTTATTTTAGTGATTAGTGATCGTGAATCATTCTTTTTAACTGGATGTTTACAGTGAAACAGTTGAATTATTATCATGAATAATAAATCTGGCCAACCCACGCGGGCCATCCCAACCCATATTGAGGGATTAAAAAAAAAACAATGGTCCCAATGTATTTCCTGTTTTACATTTATATTTTTTATCGCTTCCGAGAATCCAAAAAGAGCCATATATTCATAAATAATGTTATGATAGCTGTTTTAACATTAAGTTATGATTGAATTGCCTTTGGTTATAGATGAAACTATGAAATAGTTTGATAACAAGCAGTTACAGAAAAGTTTATGGGCCAATGACATCACCACACTGAAATGGTCTATACCAGTGGTTCTCAAACTTTTTTCACTAAGTACCACCTCAGAAAAAATTGTCTCTCTAAGTACCACCATAATGACTGGTATTGAAATACAGAGTAGGCCTAAATAAGCGGCTACAGCTCTGCACAGTTCACAAACGTGGCAGATAAAATCGTATTATTTCGAAAATGTATTATTGTCAGCAACTTCAAATCAAATAAATAGTTTGAACATTATCACACTTACAGGTACAAAATTAAGATAAATAAAACGTCAACGTTTAAATTAAAATGTGATTTTAAAAAATTATTACAAATGGCACTGTTCTCAAACGTTAAAACAAAACTGCTGTCTTTAATTGTGATGTATTATCATGAAAAATAATACTGGGCAGCCCAGGTGGGCCCCAAGCTGGCCATCCCAGGTCTGCCCCACGCGGGCCATCCAGGGCCTTGCCCGTGTGGGGCCCACCTGGGATGGCCTGAGTGGGGCACACATGGGCTTGCTATCCTGCTGGAAGAAACTATCAGAAGATGGGTACACTGTAGTCACTGTGGCAATCCCAGATGGGTCCCACATGGGCCATTCCAGATGGGTTCCACATGGGCCATCCCAGGTGGGTCCAACATGGGCCATCCCATCTTGGTGAATTCAGGGCACGTGCCCCAGTAAAAATTGCCAGGGCCCCAGTAAATGCTTTGAGGTACGATTTACTTTATATGTAATTATTAAGAGTGGTAAAGATGGTATTCTCTCTCTTAATTCTCTGCTGCTCTGCTCCTGGTGTAAGTCAGCCACTTTAAACATAATAAATAGTTTGAACAATAACACACTTAAAGGTAAAAAATGAAGATAAATAAAACGTCAAAGTTTGAATTAAAATGTGATTTTAAAAGTTAATTAAAATGGCACTGTTCTTACAAAGTAAAAGAAAACGTTTGCTGTACTTAAATGTAAAGTATTATCATAAAGTAGCCTATTCATCAAAACCTGCAAATGTGTCTTGGACCTCATAAATATAGGTTATATACATTTTTGATCAATTTTGAAATATATGTTGCATGTACTGTATGTATGACTGATTTGTATATCTTTGAAATGTAGACGTTAACTTGTATTTTAAATATATGAATTGGATTAAGATATTTAAATTAGAAACTAGATCTGCTTACTGCTCGTTAGAGTAGGCTATGTGTGTCAGAGAAGCAAGTGATTAAACTATACCTGTCAACATTGGGGGGAAAAAAAAGAGATATGCCCCCAATAACCGTTTTAAGTATGGGGAGAAAAATAACCTCAAATAATAGAATACATAACAAACATTAGAAAAATGAAAATAAAATAAAAAGTTTAGCCTATTAAAATCAAAAGTGTGTTATTTGTTTTTACTAGAATTATTTAGAGAAACATCAACCAGCAAGTGTGTATCAGGAAAATGACTGACTATGATTGGATGACTGTCTAGGTAGGACATACATGTTACAGTTAAGTATTTCAGCGACAAAATACTGTTAAATCACAGTAACCATATTGCAATTAATTGTAACTTCACAGCAAAATATAGTTAATTCTACGAGAGAATACGGTGAAATCACAGAAATGGGCCTTACTATCTACCTTGAAGTCACATATCATATCATGTATCAATAAAGCTCATGTAAACATTTCTGTCATTCTGTTTTTTAAGGTGAGCGGTGAATTTGAGAAAAGCCACTGTGCAGCGTGGATTTTTACAGCTGCTGAGGAGCTCTTGGAGTAAGACAGAGATCTGAAACTAAAGGTAGAGTTTTTGACGTTTATCATGTTTACAGTTTCTGACTGTATGTCATAACATAACAGATTGTTGACATATTTTCTCTCTTATTCAATTTTTTTTCTTACTGTTTCTCAATAGAGTTTGACAATGAAGAACCGACAGGAACTGAACGGCTTGTGATGCCAGTAATGTTGACCTGAACAGGGGCCTTCTACAGGGGACCGCCTAAAGACACTGCTATCATCATCATCATCATCATCATCGAAGGTGTTAAAGTTCTTATAGACCTTAGCTTTACCAGACTCAGGCAAACTCTGCTTTCACTCCGCCCAAAACCCCAGCTAGACTCTTTTGGCCCAAGGTATCCGATCAGGGCCCGAAAGTGACAGTGGAAACTTGACTGGCCCTGGCTCGTATTGGCACACTAACTTAAGGTGCGAGAGTGAAAACACGGCTCTTGACTACATCCCCAGAGCTAGTGTTCACCTGGGTTTGACATATGCATTTTAACTGTGACAAAAAATGGTGTTTTAAAAGTGACTGTCTAGTGAACACTGGAAGATATTAGAGGGTAGTATGCCCACACTGCTAAAAAGGCTCCACTAATTTGAACAGGCTCCACTAATTTGAGCTAAATTTAATTAAATTTTACTAAATTCATACCTGTTGATTTGAATTAATAATATTGCTTGTAATCTGTTGCCTCAATTTTATTGTGTAGATATAAAGTATTATTTTCTAGAGCTGATGAACAGGCTCCACACATTTCATGTTAAATCTAAATAAAAACATTGAGTAGTTTTCATTAACATTGTCGTTTTTTCTGTTCAATTAAATTTACATTTTTGTTTAAAATTTGCTAATTTAATTTAAATTAACTTTTAGTAGTTGCTCAATTTAAATGACTAATTTTAAATAAGCTAACTTGATTAATTGTTACTAAATCCATATATGTTAAATCTAATTATTGATATTGCTTGTAATCTGTTACTTCAAATTTATTGAATAGATGGAGTATTATTTTTTACAGTGAAGGGCTGTCACCTTACAGCAAGAAGGTCGCTGATTGGAGCCTCAGATGGGTCAATTGGCATTTCTGTGTGGAGTTTGCATTTGTTTACGCGGGTTTCCTTCGGGTGCTTCGGTTTCCAGTCCAAAGACATGGTATACAGTAGATGAATTGGGTAGGCTAAATTGTCTGTAGTGTATGAGTGTGAGTGAATGTTTCCCAGAGATGGGTTACAGCTGGAGGGGCATCTGCTGCATAAAACATATGCTGGATAAGTTGGCGGTTCATTCCGCTGCGGCGACCCCAGATTAATAAAGGGACTAAGTTGAAAAGAAAATGGATGAATGTATGAAGTGAATCATGCTTAAGTTGGGTTGCAAACGTATAGGAAGCTTTTCAGATCATGGTGATCCTTTAACAGACTAAAATTGCTGACTTTATGTTTTGATATGTTGAGTCCAAACTTGCGAAGGTCAATTCACAAAAGATACGGTTCGCGTTAAAGATCTCTGGGACCGTATGTATAAAGCTGCTCAGTGTAGAATTTTACTCTTAAGTGTGTCAAAATTCTAAGAATGACTTCGTTTTACTTTTATTTCTAGACTTAAGATTAAGTGTGATTTATAAAGGTTCTTAAGTGTTAGGACTTACTAGGAAACTAGGAGTGTTTGGGATGTATCTTAACCTAGTTAGGAGTAATAAGATGGCAGCAGAGAGGAGACCACACACCTTTCAAGAACAAAATGTGTTGCAATTATATGATTACAGGCAGTTGCTAAAACGTTTGATCATGAAGGTATTCTTTTTGTAACTAATATAGTAAGAAATGCAATAACTTCTCACACTCTACGAAACATAGCCTTAACTGCAGAAATGAAGGTAATAATGACTGGGTTTTTTGGCGACTGGAAAGATGCAGCAGTGCACCAGTGATGACTTTGGCACATCACAATCCACAGGCAGTTCATTGACCTTCCAAGGATCTCCAAACTATACAGCAAAAGCAAGCAGCTTTTATAGGGATTGCTGGCTTCCCTGGAGCCATCCCTTATCTTGTTGGAGTCATTGATGGCACTCATATTTACAGCATTGCTCCGACTGTAAATAGGGAGGCATATGTCAATAGAAAAGGTTTTCTTTTTGAATCCATTTTTTTAAGGGTTTTACACTTTGGTCTTTCTTTTATATACAGCTAAGAGTGCAATTTACAATTATGTGATTTATCAGTTTAATGACTTTAGCATCACATTTGTCCATGCAATCAATCAATTTGTGCAAGGTTGTGTAAAATGCATGTACTTATTTGTGTTTTTTTTTACATATTGCAAAACTACTTAATGTTATTTTAAATTATTGAATAATTTTATTGCATTAATTCATCAATAAATGGTGTCGTGCTGCTGTGACTTGACCCTTGCAGACTCCTGATAGGCTGATTCAGAGGTCAAGAGCAGCCATTTTGTGTTTCAATCAGTGTAGTTCTTAATTTGCAACACTTAAGTCAGAACTAAAGAATCAGTCTCAAACTTTACTGAAAGTGGCTTTTAGATTTTTTATTAATTTCTCCTACTCCGAAAAAAGGCCTACTTCTTACTAAGAATTTTTTCACCCTTAAGTCAAAGTTTAAGACTACTCTTAAGAGCATTTATTTTAGAAGTTTTATACATATGGCCCCTGAACTTTCCATCACTACTGTGTATCTAACCTCAGAAGCAGCCTTGCACACATATTTCACTTAAGGCTGCTATCTTGTGGGAAGTTGTATTTGAATTTGAAAATGAGTAGATGGTAGTGATGTTGTGTCAAAAATGAAGTCTATCTTTGGTTTTATTATACAATATTTATTCTGATGATTTTGAATCTTGCATCTAACAAATATCATTATTTAGAAAAAAAAACTAAAAATAACATTAAAACTAATAAAAACTAAACTAAAACTAAGCATTTTTCCAAATATAGAAACTAATAAAAACTAGTAAATCTATCTCTAAAAAACTCATTTGAAAACAAAAATATCAAAACAAAATAAAAACTAAAACTAACGAAAAATTGCCTGGTAGCTGTTGACTTGCATTATCAGCAATTAAACAAATAAGTAAACAAATAAAAAAATACTATGGAAGTCAATGGCTACCAGTTCATCCTTCAAAATATTTTGCTTTGTGTTCAAGAGAACATCAAATTAATTTTGAACAACCCAGTAGTGAGTAAATAATAACAGATTAAAATTTAGTTGCGAACTAACTCTTTAAACCTGCACATATATTATCGGGACGTGAACTGAGTAGACTTCACAAGAACAAAATCACAACAGGACTAAGCAGAGAACTGAAAATGCGCCAAGGATTTTTTGGGGGCAGGAGTCATGCACCAAATCAGGATCTGCTCGGTCTGTTTGTCCTCCTGCCTCTACAATTCAGACTGTGAAATAAAACACACACAGACTGCTTTTAAAAAGAAGCAGTACAGTAATGCAAACAAGTAGTAATCTACTTAAAACAAGTCCCAGACGTGGTGAAAAGCTCCATGCAGGATGTATGAATATACACAAGTTCTCTATCACATCTGTCTCAGGGTTTGTTCACACCAATGATCCCCACAAACAAAGCTTGGAATGCATTCAGGGCAGAACATTGTTAGCAAACATCCTAATGCAGTCCACACCGCTGGAATTTAAGATGAATACAGTGTGTAAAATGGTTGCACACCCCAGGCAAGGGCGTAAATTTCATTTCAAGAGTTCACATTTAGCTGATGACAAATTATAAGCTACTTTGGCATGCTGTCCCGGGAGAGTGCCCTGAGCTCATAAGATTCTCGAGCCTGGGGCTCCCTCCCATTTGCAAGGCAAGAGGGGAGGTTAAGCTCAGGTAGATCTCGAGAGCTCCCCTGCTGTAGTAGCTAATGAACATAGTGCTTGCTCTTAAGAGATAACTACTTACTAGGAGCATGTCTATGGTGCCGATTTGGATTAGTCAATTAACTTAGGTTGCATATTTTTGGACGGTGGGAAAAAACCGGGGTACCCAGAGGAAACCCACGTGAGCACGGGGAGAAAGTGCAAACTCCGCACAGAAACGTCTGCTGGTTTGGTAAAGCCTGGAACCAGGGACATTCTTGCTGAGGCAACAGTGCCATACAATGGGCCACAGTGTCACCCATCTAGGAAGAAGGAAGAGTAGGGGTGGATGGGGGATTCTTCAAAATGAAGATAGCGGTGTTACGTAACCCAGGGTATTTGTAGTAGCTTAGAAGTCGTCTGATTGGTGCATTGAGAATTGGATAATGCGGATCCAGCCGCTAGCAATCATAAGCACATGATCATCTCGAAATTAGTTTATAAATAAACTTCACTTTACAGTTGGGGGAAATGGTAAAATAATACAGAACTCATTTAGTAACAGCTAAACAATATGCTAATTGTGTGCGCTAAAGGAGAGTATGAGATCAGGTGGTTCTCGAGAGCTCCCGGTGTTAAAGGAAGAAAGGGGGAGAAGGGGTGGATGGGGGGTTTCTTCGGAAAAAGAAGATAAGGGAGTAATTTTTTGCTAGGGCTACTTATAGTGAGTTTGGATTAATCTGATTGGCTAACTAATGACTAGATGAGAGACCAGCTGCAATCAATCATATCACGTGCTCCTCTCAAATTCAGTTTGTGAACAACTTCACAAATAAATAAATAAATGTATATGTAAATCTACAAATTCCTGCATAGATAAAATAATAAATAAATAATTATGCAAGCAAATAAATGATTAAATAAACACACAAATTCCTGCATAAATAAAACAGTAAATAAATAAATACTCAAAGAAATAAATAAATTTATATATAAATTTACAAATTCCTGCATAAATAAATATACAAATACTTAATAGTGCGGTGTGAAAGGGGGAAAAAAAAATCTACTTTCAGTTTAGCATTTTCTTATTCCCTCAATATCTGTGTAATTTATTTAATTATAAATCTGCCCGCACTATTTATATAATTTATTTATGCAGGAATTTGCGTTATTTTTTTATTATTTATTTATTTATTTATTTATTAATTCATTTATTTCTATGGAGAAATCTTTGGATTTATTACTTTATTTATTTGCATTTTTATTTATTATTTTATTTATGGAGAAATTTGTGGATTTTTTTATTAATTAATTTATTTATTTGCATATTTGTTCATTTTTAATAGTTTTTTTGCAGGTTTCATCATCCATAGTGGTGCTCTGCAATAACATGCAAACCGCTAGCTGTTTTGTTTTTTCTAAAAGCTATCTTAATGTACAAGTAGCTCAAACTGGCTCATTGAGAGGTGGGAGCCAGCGGAGGTGCAACAACTTTAATCATTAGGCCCACACCGCTATCAAGCCATCATAGAGCTTGCAATAAGTGTCATTGCGACATGTAGTTACATTTTTCAAAAGGTGCGCATCCAGTGTCAGCCACAGCGAGAGGTCTGTGACCTTGTAAAGGCTGCGCTGGACCATACTACACTGTTAACCCTTACTGTAGATTATGCAGTAAATAACTGTAAAATAGCCAGTGTTTTGCTGTAATAAAAGGAAACAGTATTTTACTGAAAAAGGAGGAGGATTTGTATGAAATTTTGTAGTGCAAAGAATAAATTACAGTAATTTACTTTATGTACCCATTACAGATAGTTACTGTGATAATAAATGGTAAATTACTGCTCAACCATTATTACCCCATGTACTCTGATGCTTTATGTTGCTATATATATATATATATATATATATATATATATATATATATATATATATATATATATATATATTCTGTTCAGTTTCGTTAAGTGTATGGTCAGTATTGAGGAGAATGGGAGACAATGCATTGATGATAAGCTAAATTTCTCTGCAGCCATCTGTGTGTTTTTTTTGGTTCCTTTTATGTTTTTAACATTGAGTATCAGGAGTCAACCAATGTCAATTTCACAGAGCTAATTAAAAGGTGAAGATATCGACGAGATGCATTTAAAGGCAAAAATATTCACACAGAGCAACCAAATTATCACAATCATTTTTATAACTTTGTTTACTTTTCTATAATTAATATAATTAGCCTAGTTTAGCCTATAGTTAAGCTTTTAAATTGCACTTTGAGCTGAATATTAGTATTTTGCTAAATAACTAGTAAAAATTTGTTATTTAAAAAATATCTTAAACAGCACGTACATACATTTTTGCAGAGACTCAATGAATTTGTTTGGAAAACTTCAAATGAAGTAGGTAAAAATGGCATTAACAGTATAGTATAAAGACTTTCCTAAATAAATGTATTAATCAGGTTATTTGTTTGTTTTTTTATTATTATTATTACTACAGGTTTGGAACAACATGAGGATCAGATTATTTATTTTTTTATTTTTTTTTGCTTTGGATGAAGTTTTTATATTTTTATTGTTTTTATTCAATGATATGTGCATGATTGTGATAAATGTAGGCAATTCCTTTGAAAATATGCTAGGTACATGGGATGTCGAACTCCTGAAGGGCCGCAGCCCAGAGATTTAGTTCCAGCCCTGCTTCAACACACTACCTTTAGATTTAGTTTGATCAGGTGTGTTTAATTAGTATAACTGCACTGTTACTCTGTAGATTGTGCAGTAAATAACTGTAAAATAGCCAGTGTTTTGCTGTAATAAAATGAAACATTTATTATTTATTAACACATATTATTTTACTGTAAAAGGAGTAGACTTTGTATGAAATTGTGTAGTGCAAAGAATAAATTCCAGTAGTTTACTTTACTCATTACAGAAAGTAACTGACAATAAATAGCAAATTACTGTTCAACCATTACTGTCCCATCTTCTCTGATGGTTAATGTTGCTATTTATAGAGACATGCATTTTAAAGGCAGAAAATAATGATATAGGCATCACCACACACTCCCACAGGCTGTCTGTCTTATTCTAAACACAAAGGTGTTAGAAAGAGTTTTCAGAAAATGCTGGCCCTTTAAGGGAGCCAGGTGTTTGATTTGTTTACTGCTGTGTGCTCTATTCTCTGTCCATCAATTCAGATGTAGAGTCTGATTTGTTTTAGGCTTTAACTAAGAATCTACAATGAGTAAGTAAAATGTGTTCAAATGTTTTTGAGGGTTTCTAATAATAAGGCTGTGTTTTAAGTGATATTGTTGTTATCTTAAACTGTGTACTTGAAAGCTACATTGTTAGCTAGTTAGCCTCCCCTCATATAACTTCTTACATTACTTTTGTTTAAGTATATGTATTTATTGGATATTGCATACTGCCATAATGTACAGATGCTAACAGTTGTATGTATCTTTCTGGCAACTAAGCCAAAATTAAATTCCATCATCTCAGTAAGGTAACATGTGCACATCATCACAGGGAATCACAAAAACATGATACACATAGCCATCCACAAACAAAAGCTCCACTGTCCGGTCCCAGGTTGTGAGTTTGTTGCTTAGTATTTTTTTAGAGCAGTGTTTCCACCTATGAATTTATATTAGAATCAATAAAAAAGTTTGTTGTCATGAGATAATTATAACAATAAAACATTGGATCCTTTGGTTTTTCGGTGTTGCCAACTTTATTTTTATTTTTTATAATTATTTTAAACTTTTTATAGAGATTTGACACAGTTTTTAATTATTTAAAACTTTCAAATTTAAAATAATTATGTTGTGTTTTTTGCTGTTCATTTGCTGATCTACCGTCTTGCAGATTTCAGTTGCTATCCATATCAAACACACCTGAACCAATTAATTAGGACCTGAACACCACTTGATAATTACAGGCAGGTGTGTTTGATATGGGTAGCAACTGAAATCTGCAGGATGGTAGATATCCAGGAACAGGATTGAGCACCCCTGCTATATACCATGGGGGTCAAACTCCAAGTTCCTGGAGAACTGCAGTGCAGCAGAGTTTAGTACCCACCCTGCTTCAACATTACCTGTTGATTTCTAACAAGCCTTAATTAGTTTGATCAGGTGTGTTTAATTAGAGTTACAGCTTAAAGTCCCGGTCACACTGCACTTTTCTTTCTGCAGACTTCCATTCATACGCATGTGAGTACTGCTGACCTGGAATGCATGCTCATGTGACAAATTTCATAATTCGCAGCATTGGAAAGTTCAAGCTTGGAGAATGCTGACATGCGAAATCACATCATGTGGTTGCTTGAGACCAATCAAAGATCAAAACATGACCTCTCTGGCTTGCTTTTTCAATCTCTAATTATTTTGTTTAATTCCACTACTCGCTTTGTTTAATTCCACTTCGCAGTGCAGTATGACAGAATTTTGTTAATGTGACCGGAGCCTTACTGTGCAGACCTGTAATATGCAAGACATTATTTATATCTGCTGATTTCTTAATTTTGTTATACTTTTTCTGTTATTTATTTGTTTGGTGCCAAAACAATAAAATCAATTTGTCTGAAAAATGTTATGCCTTCTATTTTTTAATAACAGCTAAGAATACTGATTAATTTTAGTAACACTACAATAACTATATATGACATACTATTAATGTGTATGCAGTATAATGCTGTGATTTGTAAAACTACAATACAGTTATTAACTGTACACAGTTTCCAGTTAGTTACCACTGCTGCTCTATTACAGTAATTAACTGGCAACACTGTTGCCAGCTACTCACTGTATCGGTTCAGTTACAGTAAATAACTGGCAACACTGTTGCCAGCCACTCACTGTAATGGTTCAGTTACAGTAATTAACTGGCAACACCGTTGCCAGTTGCTTACTGTAACCGAACTTTTACAGTGAGTGGCTGGCAACAGTGTTGCCAGTATTCTACTGTAAAAAAACCCGGTAAGGTCTAACAGTGTAGTATAAATCAGCCTTTTGGATTCATTTTAAAAACAACCCATTAATATAACTCAGTCAACTTTTTTTTGGAGAGGCATTAACTTTCTACACAGTTCACATTCAGGTTTAATAACTATCATAATAGGGGCATTTTAAAACTTCAGGAACAAACTCTAAATAAATGTTGTTGCTTCTCAAACATATAAATTTTCCCCAAGATAACTGATTATGCTGACCTGTGCTTAGTTTAGTTTCTTTTCAATTTCACACTGGATTGCAGCAATGACGTTAATATGCAATTTCAGAGAGGTGTTTCCCACAACAGTGGCGGGAACATCAGCTGCGTGACGGGAGGATTTGGATGACTGGATTAGCGGGTGCTATTTCCATCTGCAATTTTGCCGCTAACATCCTGCCCAGGAAAATGGCAGGTGACGGCACATGTAGCGGTGCCAAAGTATTTGTGAGCGGACGGTGTTGAATCCCTCAACCTTCACACTCACCGATCCTAACCAGCTTGTTTTGAGGTCAGGTTAAATCTCCTTTAAGTTTACTGGGACCAGCATATGATAAACTTCCGTCTTGGATTTTCAGTTATGGACTAGTGTTTAGATAAATTAGCTCTTTGAATGCATAGAAAAGGAGTGTTTTGTCTGCACATATAATCCTTGAACGGTTCTAAAGATATTGGAGGTTGTAATTGCTACATGCAAGCGTTGAAGCTGAGCACAACTGTGCACAAACACTGGGAGATTTTTCGTTAGTGATGCAACAATATGAGGTGCTACAGTAGGGAACAGTCTGGAACAGTGAGGAAGCTTCCACTGCAGACAGTATAAACAGTGACTGGAGATGCGAATAACTGCCATAGCTGAGATTATTAAGAAGCTCTGGATGGGATCTGGAATTGGGAGGGATCAACCAATCAGCGATTCACAGATGTACTGGTATATTTATAGAGTACATAACATGATCTACAGTTGAAGTCAGAATTATTAGCCCCCCTGTTTATTTTTTTTTCTCCAATTTCTGTTTAACGGAGAGAAGATTTTCTCAACACATTTCTAAACATAATAGTTTTAATAACTCATCTCTAATTACTGATTTATTTTATCTTTGCCATGATGTTAGTGAATAATATATTACTACATATTTTTAAGACACTTCTATACAGCTTAAAGTGACATTTAAAGGCTTAAATAGGTTAATTAGGTTAACTAAGCAGGTTAGGGTAATGTCTGTCTGTCTGTCTGTCCTTCTATCTATCTATCCATCTATCCATCCATCCATTCATCCATCTATGTAATGGATATTGGAAAAATCCAACATTGCAATATTTTTTTTATTCTGCAACAGATATTGTGATATGAATACAATTTCACCAGATGTGTTGAATAATTTTTAGATAAGAATTTATATTTTTAGATTAATTGGGATGATTCTGTGGGGGAGTGTATATGCATAAAATATATATATACAAATTCAATAAAAAATTTATAAAAATTATATAAGCAAATTATTGTTAATATACAGTAACTGAATAATCAAATGTTAAATAATACTGCATATTCTTCATTTTATAAACAACTCAATAGAATTTATGTTGTTAATTTGTCAAGTTACACATCAATTTCTTATGCATGACATTTTAAAACTCTCCCAGTCACAGGCCACAAAACACTTTTAAAATGATGAATTAAACTAGGGACTCAACACAGCGTATACTCGCAGTGTGACTATTCCGAATGATCACATTGTGAATGGAGAATGCTGCTTACGTCTAATCTCCAAAAATCCTCCAAATAATTTCAAATAATTTTATTTTTTATTTATTAATTATCAAAAGTGTTCTCAAGAGATTTAGGAACTTATTAAGCATTGATAATGCCAAAAAACTTGAAAAAAGAAAGCAGGTTACAAGAAGAGGTCGACGATAACCACGGCAAACTACCCACACAGAGGAGCTGAGGCAAGCTTCACAACAATCAAGACATTATGGATGCTATAGAAGCCTTTAATGCCTCTGTTAGTCAAAAAATCGACGCCTCTACACAAACGATTGCAGAATTGCGTACAGCAATGACAACTATCACAGAAAAATCGAGTCGATTGAAGAGGCTTGCACAGACTACAAGGTATGCCTGTCAGCAGTACCAAAGCACTGTGTGGAATTAGTGGACGAATGCAAACGGCTCAGAGAAAAAAAAGTGATGATCTCGAATCCCACTCCAGGCGGAATAACATTTGACTTGTGGGAAATTGCTAAAAAGAAAGAAAGCGGTAGACCTACTGAATTCATCGCGGAACTACTTCTAAAATTGCTGGGCCCAGAAAACTTCATCAAACTATATAAAAAGGAAAAAAAGTGCCATGGACCACCAAATATGATCATCAATAAAGTTTTTTTATGTATAGACCTTATTTATACTATGAAATTTAGCATTATAAATATGCCTATAATATAACTTTTGAAAATATTTATTTTTACTCATTATACAGTATGTCTCTTATCTAGTGTTGCGTTATTATTATTAAATGCTAGATTTATTTCCTTATCCGAATCAAATGTGTATTTTTATGTTTTGAGGACTGTCATGTTTATATTGTATTCTGATTAGCACTCTATCTATTCTAAACACTTGAAAGAATTCAAAATAGAATTGCTGTGTCCCTAATCATGGTATTTAACATAGTAGTTACTGTGTTAAGATCACCTTTCCATGCCTTCAATGTATTTACTCATTTATTCTGTTGGTTATTGATTATGCTCACCTGTGTCTTGCTTAGTTTCTCATAATCCTGTGAATTTTTTTTTCTATTTCTTTTTTCTTTTTGCCATGGTGTCTATGCTTTTGTCTATGCCTCACTGCTGTCAGTACATGTTGGATTACCGTCATTTACAGTATACTGTTATGGTCTTCTTTCCAGGGGTCTTTGAATAGTCATGTTTCACTATAAGCCATATACCAACACAGCATCCGTGACATGCAGACATTGTGTGAGCGGAAATTCTTACAACAAATATCACGCAGGCTTTAGGATTAAGATGGTCCTGTGTCTAATACCGTTATCAAAGCACTTTTCTTACCACCAGCATCTTTGATAGGTTTAATTCTGGCTGATGTTCTAGGTATACATATTCACATGAACTATGAATCATATGATGACATGTCCTTGACCCTTCCCATCCATCTCTCTCTTACCTATTTATTGACAACGTCTCAACATCCCTCTCTTTTCTGTTTCACCAGCTGTACTTGAGTATCAGGCTGTACAGGCTGACATTAATGGGACATACCTCTTCTGTCTGGCTCTTGTACTCCAATAAGCCTGGCTATTTTCAGACGCAGAAGATATTTGTTCACGAGAAAAGTAAACAGACTAAACCTTTGCTTGATTTTAGTGCGTAATGAGCAATGAATATTGCAGTCTGGACTTCATCCAGAAAAGCCTCAGCCAACAAAATCCAGAGGAACGTGTTATGCCTTGCAGAACATTTCCATGTTATTTCTAAAACACTCAAAACAGGAAGAATATCCAAGAAAATGTTTCCAAACATTCAGGATAAAGACAAAAAGAAACGAATGAATATGATTAAATGAACATTTCAAGTTCTAGGAGGTGAAAAATCTATATTTTAGTTCGCACGAAAATAAAAATAAAGCAGTGAGAGAGTATAGAAAGACTCATCTGTCAGTCAGAAACAATTCATTTGGAAATGGAACGTTTGATTTAACTGAATTAAACAAATTAAGTCTTATCAATAAACCAGAATTGATTGAACTGATTAACAAATTCATCTTATTGAATCTTGCCAATGAATTAGAATCATTTAGGTCTAAGGGCCCAATCATACATCCAGAGCAATAAGGCACAATACGAGTTTGAAGTGATTTTCAGACCAGCACAACCCTAATTTTCACGTCTTGCACCACGTTGTTTAAATATCAAATCCATTTGTGCCACTTTGTGGACTCATGTGTGTGCCAGTCTCAAAAGAAGGTGTGTTAAGGAGCATTGTTGGCGCGTTGCTAAAAGCTGGTCTAAAATCCAGTGCACAATATGTACTGTAAGTTGTGCGCCTATGCAGGTCCAAATGCTTACATGTTGCTTAATATACACAGGATGTACAGCAACACATAAATATCTTTACATATGACAAAAATTAAAAGATTAAAATATTTTTAAAAAATATTATTTTCTACATAAACAAAAAATCCACTGCCTTCTACATATTGGAGGGCTTTTTTCAGTTTATTCATGACAATTGGCATTTGTATAATTTGTATTTGTATTTATTATATGCATATTTATATTTGTTTTAATAAAAAACAAGTTTAGATTTGTCCATCTGTCGGGTTTTGGAGACGTATACATCACCATGTGGGGCATAAGAATAAGACTTGTGTTTGGATATAACAATTTTTTTGACCACACGTCATTATTATTGATTGTTTATTAGTTTGTTGAAAATTAGAACTGAATTTAGAAATAGTTTTGAAACAAATCTTTGAGCTTAACAAACAAAATTAAATATGTAGGCTAATGAAAGTCTTTGGTGGAGTGCGTACAACACTGTTTCCTTATCCACGAAAGTAAAGGAGTAAAGTAAAGGGTAAAAGTAAAGTAAAGAGAAAGTAAAGAAGCCAAATGGAGGAGACTCATCCTTTATCCTCTGACAAATGGTCTGTTTAACTGTTTTTGCACTTACAACATCCTCCATGTAAATAGCAAATGCGCCATGGTGTGAAGCAACTGACTCACTGACTCAACTGACTTAAAGGGAATGTGAGATGAGACTCACTGGTTTAATGCAAGTTATGCTCAAAACGCACAAATATCTCATTAGAATAAGCACAACCCTGTTAGACCATGCACCGGGTGCTTATTTTTCCGTTCATAAAATAGCAAAAGTAAATTCAGACACTTCCTTAATGCTTTTGTGCCATGCGCTTTAGACTTTGCGCCTAGATTGTCAAAATAGAGCTCTACATCTTAACTGGCTCAAAAACGTTCTTTTTTCAGTGTCAGTTTGAACTTTTGCACAATAGCAAATGAATCTCATCAATGATTCTTGCTCATTATCCAGAACTGATTAATTCAAATGGCCAGTTTGATCTGATTCACAATACCAAATGAATCTTAATAAATCTTGCTAATGAATCAGAATTATTTCATTCATTGGGTTTAAGTTTTATCTAATTCAAAAACATTAACAAACATTGCTCAATTTTGCTGATGAATTTTAATCCTTCAAAGGACAGTTTAAACTAGGCTAGGAGGAAAAATTCTGGCAAACTTTTACCTATTAAGCAGAATAAATCATTAAACTGATTTACAGAATGAAACAATCTAACCAAATCTTGTCAATTAAGCAGAACTGTACAAATTAAACTGCCAGATTGAACTGATAAACAGAAAATATTCAAATTTACCAACTCTTGCCAATAAATCAGAATTGACTCAATCAAAATGGAGTTTCAACTAATTCATCGAAAATAATCAGTTGTACCAACTTATGTAACTGCTAACAGAGACCTATTAAAGCAAGCATACTGTCCCAGTCATTGAGCCCAGTGTTACTGACCTGGAGGTCCAAAAAGCACAGTGTCCAGAGCCTTCAGCTGCAGTTTCTGTGCATGACTGCGGTCTGGTATCTTTAGCACAGACACAAGTAGGGTAGCATTTTTTACTGCAAGTCTGTGAATGTCATATTAAAAACCTTAATCAGTGAATTAACATTCAACAGGCAAAAATAAGTGTTCCTATACAAACAAAATCTACAGAAAACACATTTAAATGTGCTGTCAATATAGTAATTCATTATAAGCAGAGCACATGATAGCAAATTCAAAAGCTAAAATAAAATGCTCACACAAAAAAGGTAATTTCAGTGTCCTGTGTACTGATAGCTACTCGCTGATGTGCAAATTATCAATATAATCTATTTTAGTTTGCTGGTATATTTTGGTTACTTTTTGTATATATATATATATATATATATATATATATATATATATATAGAACTTGAATTACCTGATTAAGTTTATACTCGTATTATTATGAATTTTATCATTTAAATTGGATCAAAACCTTTCATCAAAGATGTCCAAAATATATGAACCAACACTCATTCATGTTTTACGCCTGTTTCAAACTGCAAGCGCAAGCAGAGCATGAGCAGCGCGTGCACAGCGCGTATGGAGAGCAGAAGCAGCGCGCAGGCATTTGCCTTTTACACCAACTGCGTCTGCAGCGTGCAGCTCATCATCAGCTGCTGCACAGATCAGTCTATCTCTGTCTATTCCATCTAGTTACCTATTTATCTTCAAATGCAATTTTTTTTTTTACTTTTCATTTTCCCCAAGGCCCGCAGCAACTTCCTCCTGTGCTGTTTCCTTAACCTGCAAGTCTTTATTTTACAAATTATATAGATCCTAAAGAGCTGTATACTTCTCAACCTCTGAGGAGTGTCATACGTGTCTTTTCAGGTGCACTTGGTCAGAAGACTGTGTTATCATGTAATTTTGTTTTTGATTGTCAGGATGATGTAGTCCTATAGTTATAATAATGTTTATGCAATATAGTTATAATGATATTTATGCAATATAGTTATAATGATATTTATACATAATCAAACTAGTGTGCAAATCTAATACTAAAATTTTATTTAATTTGGTTTTGCAGTTCGGGCCCAAATAAATATTAGTTGCCATTTTTAATCGTTTAAGTTCATTTAAAAAAAATGTATGAAAATCTATAGATATTATAGATCCATGTATTGGGTAAAATAGCTTTTTACTGTTATTCAATGTGTTTTGGTCATTATCAATGCACTGTCACTTTAATTGAGCTCGAGCAGCGCAGTAAAAATAGACCCAGAGCCGAAACTATCGCGGCACTGCTTGTTCAGTGATAATCATGCCTCGCTGACACGCTGCTTCTGCGTGCAGTATGAAAGCTCTAATCTGTTAATATTGATGCCGACAAAAACATGCGCTGCTCACGCTTGCAGTGTAACAGGCGTTAGAATGATTTTAAAAATCTATGTAAAATAGATAAAATAATAAAATAAATAAGTAAAGCCAGTTTTAGGTTGTCTGGTTTGCTTGGAACAAATTTTTTTTATGCAAAGATTTCAAGTAACTTTTTCACAAGCATATTTATGTACATTTCGTAATATTACAGTTTTCAGTTTGTGGTCTGCCCCTAAAAAACACTATTCACAAGCGTTCTTACCTAGGCAAATCTTTGCCACTGATGACGTTCTTTCTGAAGGAATCAACATACTGCGGTAACTCCACAAAACTGGTGAGCCACTCCTCTGCTTCTTCCACTGTCCAGTTATAAACTGTATAGACCATTATAAAAAAAAAAAAAATCATATTGGATGCTAATGCTTTAGTGAGGAAGAAAACACTCAGAAGAAAAAACTAAAAGTTATATTTGCCCAAACATTCACTACCTGACAAAAGTCTATCCAAGTTTTAGAAACAACAAATAATAACTTGACTTCTAGTTGATCTGAACCCCAAACCATGATTCTACCTTCACCAAACTTGACTGATTTCTATGAGAATGTTGGGTCTATGCGGGTTCCAACAGGTCTTCTGCAGTATTTGTAATGATTGGGACGCAGTTATGTTCTACCACTTTTCCAAATGATCAACTAAAAGTCAAGTTATTATTTGTTGCTCTTACAACTGGGATTGACAACAAGACTTTTGTCAGGTAGTGTATTGCTTTCAGATTAACATGCATGTAAATTGATGTGGTTACTATGAAATTGCTCTAAACTGGTTTATAGCTGTATGGTTTGTATAAAATAATTTGTTCACACCTTCAGAAGCCTTCCAGGAGTTCCACATGTCCTCCACTGTGATCAGCAGATCTGCTCTGTGGAAACTGTTGTGTTTTCCTTTAGGGTCGTGGTACTTTAGGTCTTCCCTTAGGAACTGAGAAAACAAAGATTAGGTTTTAGCATCTGGTGAAGTGGTTCTCATTGATAAGGTATTTATGGCAAGACACTGCAGTTAAAATATGTTTTTATGCAACTGAATATTTTCAGATATTTAGATTTAGACTTTTTGCTTTTCTGTGATTTATTTTTTTCGTCTGATGGAAAGAAAATATTCTAAATACAATTAATAATTTAACTGTAGTGTAATTTGAATTTTAATTTGTGCCTGTAGGTTTCAATTACAATAAATATTTTTGTATACATTTATTACACAGATCTCTAAAAAATCTGATTCTGATGTCAAATACGACATTCCAAAGCAATGTTATTAAATTATAGAAATTTTTGCAAATGATTACAGCTCAGACCAATATTTTGTCTCTAATTGTTAAGTTTTATGGCAAGTAACCATGTAATTAGCATGATAATCAGGGCTTGACATTAACACCCTCGCTTGCCTGCCAAATTCGGGTAGATTTAAGCTGTGGCAGGTTAGACAGACACCTCACTAGCCACTTCGCCTGGTTGAAAATATTTTTAAGTAGCCAAAGCTGCCTCGTCCCTAAAGATTAAAATTTAGTTTAAGAGTTCGTCAATATTCAGGCAAATGTGATCTTGGAACCAAGAAGCAGCAGGATTAATGTTCACACGAGCAAAAGAAAGCAAGATGAGAGTATGATCAGGTGCATGGTGACACTCAGTGCGGGGCACAGCTGATGTGAAACGAATAAGTGCTTAAAAGCTCCCGTTTCCTTTCACAGAACAACCGTGCCTGGAAACGCAACTGGTGCGATCATTTATCTTTGAAATACAGTTGAAGTAAAAATTATTAGCCCCCCTTTGATTTTTTTTTTTTTATATATATTTCCTAAAGTTATTTACTTAGTTAAGCCTTTAAAAGTCACTTTAAGCTGTATAGAAGTGTCTTGAAAAATATCTAGTAAAAAATAAAACTTTCATCATAGCAAAGATAAAACAAATCAGTTATTAGAAATGAGTTATTAAAACTATTATGATTAGAAGTGTGTTAAAAAAATTCTCCATTAAACTGAAATTGGGGAAAAAAATAAACAGGGGTTTAATATTTCAGGGGGGCTAATAATTCTGACTTCAACTGTAGATTGGAAAAAGCGGTGCTTGAGCACCCGCAGTCCTGCTGCTTCTAGGAAATCTCCAGATTTTTTTTTTTTTTTAGCAGCAGTGGTTGCCGTTTTCACTTTTACCACTCTTTGAACAGATTATTAATGGGCCTAATGTTAACCCTTTCACTATTTCACACAGAGGGCTCTATTTTGACGGTCCATGCGCAAAACGGAAAGCACGAGCGCAAACGCTTTCAGGGCGTGTCAGAGTCCATATTTGCTCATTTAAGGACAGGAAATTCCGCTTTGCGCTGTGGCGCATGGTCTAAAAGGGTTGAGTTTATTTTCTCAATGAGTTATAGGTGTGTTTTGAGAATAAACCAATCAGAGTCTCATCTCCCATTACCTTTAAGAGCCAGCTGCGTCACGCCATAAGCGAATTTGCTATTTACAGGACGTGGAAAAACTGAGCATTTCACAAGCAAACAGTTTACAGTTAACAGTTTTTTTTTTAACAGAAAACAGTTAAACAGAGCATCTACCGCGCAAAAATAAGAGATAATCGATCTACTTTCACTTTCGCTCTCATGGATAGAGAAACTGTAACGAAGGGTCTGACACAGAGGGATCCATTTGAAGTATATTTATTAAACAGAGTTTAAAAAAAAAAAAACACACACACACAGATGTTGCTAGTGTGCGAACTCACATCAAACACAGTTGTATTAAGTCGATGGGCTGGCGACAGGCAACCACAGGGTGATAAAGCAGGCATGGATCAGAGGCAGGCGGCTAGGATCAAAGTCAGTATTCAAGCTGGGTTCAAGACAGGCGGCAGGCAAGACAAGGTCGATATACAGTCCGGGTAAGCAAAGGGGAACGCAGGCAAGGAGTAGAAACGCTCAGTAGTGTTTGCAGGGGCAGAACAAGACTTCGCAATGATGTGTGTGTGTGAGCTGCTTATATGTGTGTGTGTGGTGATCAAGGGAATGTGCTGCAGGTGTGTGGCAATCAGTGTCTGAGCATGACGTAATGTCAGTAGTCCGGTGATGATGACCTCTGCTGGTCAGCGTGGGGAATGACTGGGAGCGAGTCGGTGACAGAAACCTTTAGCACAGATATCAGTTAGCCAATAAATAATTAATCTCCCGAGATGAAGGAGGCAAAAAAACAAAAAAACAGTGGTTTTTCATATTTATGTAGACTAGAAAATAATATGTTTTGTAATATTTTAATCTTTTATATTTATATCCTATATATATATTTATATATATATATATATATATATATATATATATATATATATATATATATATATATATATATATATATACATACTTATTATACCCTATATATAGGCCTATCCTTAATATTTTAATTTTTTACATATGTAAAGATATTTGCGTATTGCTCTACTGTACATCTTGTGTGTAGGCTATTAAGCAGTGCGTAAGCGAGTCGCAACTCTGCGCTGGAGTTTAGACCGGGTTTGTTTTGGTCTAATGAAAAAATCTATTATAGTTTCTCAAAATAGCAACGCGCCAACAGTGCGCCTCAGAACGCCTCCCTTTTTAGACCAGAACGCCTATGGGCGCACATATGAGCACTAATGCATTTGCTATTTAGAGAGCGTGGCGCAACACCTCAAAACGACTCTTGTGCCAAGCTGAAACTAGCAAACAAGCATTGCACCGTGCCTTGCGCCACATTGCGCCGGTGTATGATAGGGCCCAGAATGTTTTTCACTTGCTTTCTTTTGCTTGCAGTTATTTTTGTTAATATGTTTTCTTTTAATAACATTTTTGTTGATTGACAAGTGTATACACACAGCTTTATTTTGCTTGTTTTGACACATTTGTAAAAAAATTGTGTCAAGGAAATAATTAGTTTGGTGTGGCTAGGGAAAAAAAAGCTAAATCCTTAGTGTTGTGCCCTAAAAAGTCACGTGAAATAAAAAAGTTAAGGAGGCATGTGGACATAACACATCATTGAAATCAAGTAATTTTACGATGACAACATGAAATTTATGCAAATATATTTTCCCAACAACAAAATTGTGGCTGGTGAAAATGGCGAGTGGCTATTAATGTTGAAAAACTTCTAGCCATAGTAGCTAGTGATCAAAAAAGTTAATATCAAGGCCTAATAATAATAATGATGATCTAGCCAGTTAAAATAGTAATAATAACATAACTTCAGCATAGATTTACGTATATACACCAAACCTTATAGTTTTATATGTATATTGCTGAAGGCCTTTACATTGTTTATACAAGATTTGTATGATTATATACAGTTTATTTCTTTTTTATTTCTTTTTTTCTGGGTGGGTTTACAGTATTTCCTAAAGTTATAAATAGATAGACAAACTCCCTTCAGTATTAAGCTTATAATATATAAAGTATAAAGACTCTAATATGTGAAACAAAATGTAAACAATTTCAAGTATATGTTCAAATATTTATGATATATATGTATTCAAATCAGTTTTGTACATTAAATAATGCCTCAATTGCATTTTTTACCTTTTAACACCAAAAGAATGTTAATCTTAATGTAATCAGTCAACTTTGAATGTATGGTTATAGCTACTATCTAACATTATAAGCCTATTCACCAAACATGCATAGCTACGCCTACAAAAATAAATAAGCACAAATTACTTTAAATGCTTAGAAAAAAATAAATAAACAGTGGCTTTTCAATTAAACAGTCGCACATAAGTCTAAACGTGGCTATTTTTGATTTCTAGAGGGAGTTTCTGTTTACAGCACTGTGTATTTGCATAATTCAGCTTTTTGCTTAAGCTGTAAAGCCAAAGTAAACAGTTGATTTGACATGTTCACCTACAGTATGTAAATGCAGACAGTTTGACCGGCTCACGATCCTCTGATCAGTGCTGACTGTGGTAAAGGTTATGCTCACAGAACTGTCTATGGCCTTGGTCAGCAGTGGTGCTGTTTACCCTGAGGCCTCAGATGTGGCATTCTCATGAAAAGGGAATCGCTTTGGGTGATTCAGAGAAAATATTGACTGCTTTTTATAGCAAAGTTCACAAACTGTAATTGTGAATCCCTTCTAAACACATGCAAAAGTGTTGTGCCTTTATAAAATGAAGGTGGCAGCAGATGCAGAGAAGAATTTCCTTTAAACTGGCATATACAGGGGTTCGACTATGAAACTGAAATGCCTGGTTTTAGACCACAATGACTCATTAGCATGGTGTAGGGCCTCCTTTTGCTACCAATAAAGCATCAAATTTGTCTTTGGAATGACAGATACAAGTCCTGCACAGTGGCCAGAGGGATTTTAAGCCATTCTTCTAGCAGAATAGTAGCCAGGTCACTACCTGATGCTGGTGACGAAAACGTTTCCTGACTCGCTCCTCCAAAACACACCAAAGTGGCTCAATAATATTTAGCTCTGGTGACTGGGCAGGCCATGGAAGAAGTTCAACTTTAATTCATCTTCATCTTTCATTTTATTATTGCACTCTTTCTGTTATTGTAAGCTCATTGTTATACACTTAGTTGATGATTGTTTATAAAGATTGTTTGGCATGATATCCCGGGAGAGAGCCCTGAGGTCAAAAGATCCTAGAGCCCGGGGCTCCCTCCCATTTGCACGGCGAGAGGGGAGTTTGAGCTCAGGTAGATCTCGAGAGCTCCCCTGCTGTAGTAGCTAATGAACAGATAGTGATTGCTCTTAAGAAATAACTACTTACTAGAAGCATGTCTATAGTGCCAATTTTTGATCCGATTAATCAATTAACTTAAGTGGCATGTTTTTGGACGGTGGGAGGAAACCAGGGAACCCGGAGGGAAACCCATGTGAGCACTGGGAGAACGTGTAAACTCCACACATAACGTCAGCTGGCTCGGTAAGGACTAGAACCAGTGACGTTTTTGCTGTGAGACAACAGTGCTAACCACTGGGCCACCGTGCCACCCATCTAGATAAGGAGAAGGAGTAGAGAGCAAGGGTGGAAGGGGGATTCTTCAAAACGAAGATGGCTGTCATATGGAACTTAGGGTATTTATAGTGGCTTAGGAATCGTCTGATTGGTGAATCATAAATTGAATAGTGTTACTGGAGAATGAGTTATTAGCCCACACTGTACCGTCCCTACTCTTCTCAACGAGCTGCGAGTGATGCTGCCGGGCCCTCCACTGCCTCAGAGCACTGACAGGTGGCCCAGTCCCCCTACAGCAGTCTCTCCCACCTGCAGCCTGAGAGCAGATCACCCCTCTGCGTACCGACGGCAAATTATTTAGCACCGGCTGTGTGAAGGTATTTCCTTTGTTCCAGTCAAACCGATCTGCTTCTCCTTTATTTTAACAATTTAAGTGAAGTTTATTCATAAACTAATTTCGAGAGGATCACGTGCTTATGATTGACACGGCTGGCCCCGAGTCAAGCTAATGAATGAACCACCAATCAGGCTATTCCTAACCCAGTATAAATAACCAAACATCCTACCTTTAGTCATCTTCGTTTTGAAGAATCCCCCCTTCCACCCCTTCTCCTCCTCTTTTCTACAGGGCAGCACGGCGGCCCAGTGGCTAGCACTGCGGCCTCACAGCAAAAAAATGCCTCCGACTCGGGTATCCACCCAACCGGTCAGCATTTTCATGCGGAGTTCATATTCTCCCCGTGATTGCATGGGTTTTCCCCGGGTCCTCCGGTTTCGTCCCACATCCCCAAAAACATGAGACTAAGTAAATTGACTAAACCAAATTAGCACCAAATTCAATTCTGTCAGCAACACTTTACCTTAGCAATCCTTACGCAGCAGGGGTGGGGTCCTCGAGATCTACCCAAGTCAAACTCCCCTCTCGCCCTGCAACGGAAGGGAGCTCCGGGCTCGAGGATCTTTTGAGCTCGGGGCTCTCTCCCGGGTCAGCATGCCAAACTAGCTTATTACCAATCATCAGCTAAGTGTGAACTCTTGAATTTGACCGTTTATTCTTTTCTTGTTCACAATCACAGATATTTTTGAGACAATTTCAGAACTTGTCTGAGTTTATTACGTCTGAGAGATTACTGCAACATCACTACACATCTGCAATGATTAACAGTATTCAGACAGCTGTAAATTTTGTTATATTGACATGCTTACATAAAGCGTAGTGCAAATATAAATACCCCTTTATTGACCACAGACTGTTAAACAAGCAAACAGTAGAAAGTGATGACGTCAGTAATATGCAAATTAACGAATGATGTAATTTAGCAACTTTTTGGGCAGAGCTTAGCACCTTTTCACTAAAAATAGTTGGCAACAGTGCCTATGAAGTGGCCAGTTTTGAGCACTTAGGTTTGAAACGATATGTCAATATGCCGATCATTTTTGTTTTCACTCAAAAATGCTCTTCAGGGGGTGATAAATCCCATTTGGAATGTCTACTTTTGAGGTGCATTTTTGGGTGAATTTAGTGCCACCATCTAGACTGGAGTGAACCAATTTTGTTTCCTACTCCTTTTAAGCTAGTGGCACTAAATGCACCAAACGATGCAAAAGCTGAACAAACCCTTTACCCAAAGTAGCCTTAATTTAAAATAATACCAAATATCTTTATAACAAGTTAAGTTTTTTCACAATAAAACACTTTTGTTTTTTTTATCTCACCATGGAATGTAGTTTATCATGAAAAAAAAAATCACATGCTAAAGAAACTTGATTTCTGCTAATAATGTGCAACACTCGAACCTGCTAGCCAATGTGCTGTACAAAATACTGCTTTACTGTTGAGTCAAGTACATATTTACATAAGCACGTCGACATATATTAAAGCAGCTTTACAGAGATCTATAGTCTCTAATGAGCGAGCCAAAAGCCGCTGTGTCCTTTTCAAGCAAGTAAACTTTGCACTTGTTTGTACATTGGCCACCACACACTGTGAAGCACCTTCAGCAAACCAGAAAACCACAGTCCTCACCCCATCCGTCTCTGTCACGTCCACACTGCCGTCTGCATCGTCGTCCATGTCTTTGTGAATGCTGCGGATGGCCTCAAAACTCAGCAGAGCATTTTCATCCTGGCAAAGAATCTCATCGATACCACACAGTTCTGAGAAGAGAAAACAAATATATGAGAAATGAGTCAGCGAGGTCACTTTAACTACACAAATACTCTTTTGTAAGCATCAGGTGTGTATGACACTGTATATACTGTTAAAAAATCACTCTGAAATTCTTAGTTTCCCTGTATTTATTATATATCCAGCTGTATATATGTTAAATTCTCCTTTTTGTACTTTCTTTACTGTTCCTTAGTGGAAATTAGTCTTTGGCTTCACCACACAACCACATCAACGTTCACATTACACATATCACAGAAAACAGGCAACACAAATACGTTTAGGGCCCTATCATACACTCGGCGCAATGCGGCACAACGCAGTTGTTGTTTGCTTGTTTCAGCAGGACGCAAGAGTCATTTTGACGTTTTGCACCACGCTGTTTAAATAGCTAATGCATTTGCGCTCATATGTGTGCCCATAGGCGTTCTGGTCTAAAAAAGAAGGTGTGTTAAGGCGCATTGCTGGCGTGTTGCTGTTTTGAGGAACAAAAATAGACTGTACAATAGACCAGCAGAGAGGAGGTCTAAAGTCCAGCACAGAGCGCGTTAGTTGTGCGCCTCGCTTAAACATTGCCTAATACATACAGGATCTACAGCAATACGCAAATATCTTTACAGATAAAAAATAATTAAAGGATTAAAATATTACAATTTTTTTTTTTTCTACATAAATAAAAAAAACACTGCTTTCCTGCCTTCTTCATCTCGGGAGGCTTTTTCAGGTTATTCATGACTACTTGCTTTTGTATAATGCTATTATTAGTAGTATTATTTAATCTATGCATGTTTATATTTGTTTTATTAAAAACACGTGTGTAGAGTTACTGAAGTTTGCCCTGCGCGCTTGCGTTTTTTTTTAGGAACTTCTTTGGTTTGCTGAGTCAATCTTATTAATGCTATTATTCAAAAAAGGTAATGATTCACACTCAATTGCTTCGTACTGTTTTTTATTTTCTTTTACATTTTACGGGTGATTAAAAGACACAGACGTTTCGGCACAAAGCCTTCCTCAGTGTGACTGGGGAAGGCTTTGTACCAAAACGTGATTAGTGAAGTTAGTTCAATCACTTTTTCCGTGGAAAAAGTCAACCAACAGGAACCAACCAACAGTATCTGAGGTTTCCACTTAAATTACTAAGTACAAGCATGAAGACGAAAGACTGAAGCAGTATACTGACGCTGTGACACGTTACCTGATAGATTCAAAAGAGAGAGGAGTCATAAGAGACAAGATTACCTAAATATCACCTGTAACAACTATAGTGAGGCACAATCCAGCGGTACATCCTTGATAAACTGTCCGACGTGCACTGCTCTCTGGGGTTTTGTACTCAAAGCACCTGTTGATTGCCAGAAGCTCAATACGCACATACAATGCAGCGCATGACAGAGTGTGTGTGTGTGGTCACATGATGTTGTGATGTCTATCGGCCATCGACTACTAATTTCATATTTATCCATCAAACCCCTGTAAAAACTCACAATCTTCAACAGTGCTGCAGTGTCTCTCTATGTGGCCGCTTTCCCTGCGTTCTATAATGAACTCATAAAATATGTGAACGTTTCACATTACTTACACATGCCTACAAACCAAATTTATATGAAAGACACTTGTTAGATTTTATTTTAGAGAGCCGGCGTAAGGTTCAGCTGTGTCCTCTGTAGGCAAGGGACGATAACTGTGTTCAAGGTAACCGCGGTTTGGAAAAGTCAAGGTTTTAAAATCGTCAACATTTTCTGCTATACTGTTCCTAAGGTATGAGTAAGTTTTTTTTGGTTTACATTTTTTTGTTTTGTTTTTTAGGACAACCGTATCTTCAGCAGAAAAGATCTCCAAAGATCCCGTTTCATATTGTAAAAAAAATCTGTTTTTGAAACGAAATTAAGACAGCAGAAGTCAATGATTCATTTGAATTATTTAGCTTGACATGTTTACTGCTCCAAAATATTTTAAATCTTTCCCAAATTAAAAAATATTGTGCACAAAGGGGGAAAGGTTTGTTTTTTTACCCATATATTTTAAAAATAGTTTATTTTAGAGCAGTAATCACAATACCGTGATCCCATGATATTTATATCCAAGGTTATCATACCATCAGAATCTTTTACCGGCCCATACCTAGTCCTCTGTGTCATTTTCTGTCACATTCAGGCACAAACTGATACTGCTAACAGCTACTCTGACTGACATTATTTACACAGCGCATGCTTGTAGGGGCGTGACGCTTTTCCTGGTGACGTGGAGCCGATCCGCAAATCACAGCATGTTATGTTAACTGACCAATCAGAACATTTAGAGGGAGAACTTTTAGAAGAACTAGAAAATATGACAGTCGTTTTCATGTTAGCCGAGTAGCTGTGTATGATCAAAGTAAGATATATGAAAAAATAACATGATTTCCTACAAGTAAAGCATTAGCACAAATTGCTTCGCATCTTACAAACCCTTAAAAATACACCCTGGAACACCCCTTTAAGTCCAATTTATACTGCAGAAAACAAAACATTACAATGTCAAATTTTTCCAGCATCATGCAGCCCTTATTTAAATGATGATGTTTTCAAATCTAATGCAGAAATCTGTCTATTTAACAATTATTTAAATAGTAAGTTGAAAACACCCGTTGCACTCTATCACAGTATCAAACCGATAGCTTAGCAACATGCTAACATCAAATACTACCAAATTTAACAGCACAGCCCTCACTTTGTTGTGGAAGAACAGCTAATTAGCGCAGTCAAAACACAAAACGCAAAGCACATACATTTCAGCAAAATATATGCTGGGGACGCGCATCTATTATGATCAAACCTAAAAAGCCTTCCTCAAGAGCACATTAATGCCCGAGGCAACAAAAGGCCTATTCAAACACAAATGACCTTGAAATGAAAATGACTTTGAGTTTCAGTCCCTTCAGTGAAATCCATGCATAAGTTGGCCATTCATGAGGCCTACCTAAATCAAATTCAGACTCATTAAACTAACGTCTGTCATATCTGGCAAAAACACTGACCGCACTTATAGAGTTCGGAAATTAAGCATGGCTGAGGAACTGATTACTTAGCGATGATGTACAGCTAAAAACAGGGCCAACAGCGGTGCTTTTGTGAGGGTCCAGTGTTCGAGCCCATTGTAACGGGTGAGCTCAGTCTGAGCATGACTGTAACATAGACACGTAAAAGCCATAGAGTGACTTTTAAACTATTTATAGAAGGAGACACGGCACAGCTGCTGAGGTATTGTGGATATTGCTGTGATAAGGGAGTGGGTGGAACTGGATGTCCTGGATTTAACCTTTGTCTCAGGATTAAAAAACTTCATTATGGAGCAGGTATTAATATAGGAAATCAATCATCACTGTGATATTAATGAGATTACTTTCTTTTAATTTAGGGTTAGCTGTCTTTGCACAATTATGGTTGGATGTAATTACAGTACCCCTATCCCATTTTAAAGCTGTTATTGTTGTTGTTTTTTTTAGGTCTTAACTTTCATCGAAGGTCAAAAACACTTTCGTTTTATCATAATAAACAGTCTCTTTGCTTGAGTTCAAGGATTCAGACTCTCTAAACTCCTGTCTTCTGAGTGCCTGCTCTACTCTCTTTGGTCAAATGGTGTTGTGTGATTGGTCGATCACTTACAGTGATGCACAGGACAGTGTTGCCCTAACTAAATAAGCATGTTTAATTTAATCTTTACAATTACTTCTACACTGCCTGACCAAAGTATTGTTGTCAATATTGTTGTAAGATCAACAATTAATAACTTGACTTATAGTTGATCATTTGGAAAAGTGGCAGAAGGTATATTTTTCCAATCAATCATCTGTTAAATTGCATCCCAATCATCACAAATACAGCAGAAGACTTATTGGAACCCGCATGGACCCAAGATACTCACAGCAATCAGTCAAGTTTGGTGAAGGAAAAATCATGGTTTGGGTTTGCATTCAGTATGGTGGTGTGTGAGAGATCTGCAGAGTGTATGGCAACATCAACAGCCTGATGTGTTAAGATATTTGTGCAGACCATTAAATTACAAACCACAGAATAGGGTAAATTCTTCAGCAGGATAGTGCTCTTTCGCATACTTCAGCCTTCACATCAAATTTCCTGAAAGCAATAAAGGTCAAGCTGCTCCACAATTGGCCAGCCCAGTCACAAAACATGAACATTATCAAGCATGTCTGGGGTAAAATGAAGGTGGAGGCATTTAAGATGGATCCAAAAAATCTTGATTAACTTAATTAACTTGATTAATCTTAATTAAATCTTGGAGTCCTGCAAGAATGTTTTCTTTGCCATTCCAGATGACTTTATTGATAATTTATTTGAGTCATTGCAGAGATGTATGGATGCAGTCATCCAAGCTCCTGGGAGTCATACACAATATTAATTCTTTTTCCACTGCACCATGACTTTATAATAATAATAATAATAATTCGTTACATTTATATAGCGCTTTTCTGGGCACTCAAAGCGCTTTACACAATGGGGGGGAATCTCCTCATCCACCACCAGTGTGCAGCATCCACCTGGATGACGCGACGGCAGCCATTTTGCGCCAGACCGCACACCACACACCAGCTGATTGGTGGAGAGGAGACAGAGTGATGATATGCCAATCATGATATGGGGAGGGTTAGGAGGCCATGATGGACAGAGGCCAGTGGGCAGATTTGGCCAGGATGCCGGGGTTAAACCCCTACTCTTTTTCGAAGGACATCCTGGGATTTTTAACGACCACAGAGAGTCGGGACCTCGGTTTAACGTCTCATCCGAAAGACGGCGCTCACTGAGCAGTATAGAGTCCCTGTCACTATACTGGGGCATTAGGACCCACACAGACCGCAGGTTGGGCGCCCCCTGCTGGCCTCACTAACACCACTTCCGGCAGCAACCCAGCTTTCCCAAGTGGTCTCCCATCCAGGTACTGACCGGGCGCAGCCCTGCTTAGCTTCAGTGGGCGACCATGTGAGAGTTGCAGAGAGCTAGCTGCCGGCTATATATATTCTATATATATAGGCGATATATAAAAAGCAGCTGCCTATATATATATATATCTATATATATAAATTTCCACACATGAACAAGGCCTGAATCTGATTTGAGTAAATTGAAATCCATGTGATTTGTTCCTGCTTACACGTACATGGGCCATATCCAATCTGTGCCACATGGGAGAAAAAAATCAGAATTAAATCACTTAAACTGTGCAGTGTAAATGCGGCCTACACACTACTTAAAAACAAATACCTAAAAAAGCATAATACAAGCACTTCAAAATGAATGTTGTAAATCCATGAGTGGACTCAGTTTTGATACAAAGAAATGCTTAACACTAAAAGATCTGCACAGATACTTCTGCCCTCATTTCACAGTTTACAAGAAGGTGAAACAAAGTATCTGTCAAAACCACTAAACAGCCATGCCACAACCACAACTCGTCAAAAAGAAAAAGAAAACGCTTGTCGTCACACTAATGCACATTTAGCACCCACTGGTTTCATGGATTACTAAGAAACATTGACCTGGTTGCAAATATTTAGATTGCAAACTTGACTAAACTCACCCGGATCAACTGGTCACATGTGCAGCTCAGCACAGTACAAGTACAGTTGAGAGCATATAAAAGGATTTTAGATGAAAGACAGAATTTACTATTGATTCAACCGAGTAACAGTCATCTGACACGAGGAAAAACAACACAGTAGGAGATCTCAGGAATTTCCTCACAAATTACTCTGGAACTCCCTGAAAGCATGTCCTCCTCAAGATATCATCTTTGTGTGTTTACATTGTGTAGAAAAGCTTTTGTGAACATTCAACATTTTTGCAACAATTTAGTTTAATTATCTAGTTGCTTATTGCTTACCTATTATTAAGATATTGTCTGTTTATTAGTAGCATGACCTTATTCTGCGATGTGGAAGTGCACTCATTTTTGCGACTGTTTTAAAACTTCTGATTCAGCTGGCTATAGACCAGGGGATGTAAACAAAAAATAGTGCCAATGTATTCCCTGTTTTACATTTTTAATTTCTAAAGCTTCCAAAAAGATTTCAAAAAGAGACACATATTAATTCATAATGTTATGATAGCTGTTTTAACATTAAGGTAAGATTGAATTGCCTCTTGTTACAGTTATGAAATAGTTTGACAACAAGCAGGAAATGTTTACAGGCCAATGACATGTCAATGACATGACAATGAATAAAATAACTATGAATAATGAACAGCAGAAAATGGTAAAGCTACTTGCTCCACAAACAAGTGTGTCCATGACTATACATAAAAAGAAGAATATAATAAGAAAATATCTGTTTGAAAAAGAAGCATTACAAGCCTTTTTTAACCTCTTAAAATGAACAGAGATGAAGGAGACTGGAAATCTCAAGCCAATAAGATTCCAATGGCTTGGTCCGCTCACATGTGAAGAGGAAGGTCAATATAGTACATTTGCTGTTTTGTTTGCCCAGTTAGCGTGGTTTGTCTGGCATTTGTGAAACCCGAAATCGTGCTCGGATCCGTCCCAAATCAATTGGGCCGAGATCACCTGAATGAGGTGGTCTCAGCTCGATTGAAACAAACTCTGGAGCAGATCTATTGTAGTGAGGAAGCAAAACGGTCCAACGAACTAACAAACCAGGCTATATCACAGTGTATTAAGGTTGTGTAATAGCCATATATACGGCTATATGAAGATAGAATTATGAGTAGGGCTGGATGTCATTCCTACCAGTAAATGTGCGTTTCTATTTGAATATGAAAGCATGCTGAAATATTTCAGAGTGCTGTTTATCTGTTAGAAAAATTGGTTGAAATTACGATCTGATATTTTTTTGTGACTTGTTTTAACTATTTTGGTCCCATTAGAAGCTTTGCCGTGTGAAAGCAAAGCGCACCAAGAACAAAAAAAAAAACATAGTAACAATTTTAATTTCAGGACGTGCACAAAGTAACTGGGATTAAATGATCACTTTAGCTCGCTGATATCATAAATCATCATCAAATGTTATCAAGAATGAGCTTTACAAGTTTAAAACATTTTGAAAAATGTTTAAAACAATGCTTTTTTTAAATGGATTACAGGGATTTTACCTGCATGTTGGTACAATTATAAAAGAAGATGCTTCAATCCCAGTTTGTGGGTGTAAATCAGGTTTATTTTATACATTAGCATAAGGGATAACCATACAGCAGTGGAAAAAACAAAAACAGTGTGAGTGTGTGTGTGTGTGTGTGTGTGTGTGTGTGCGTGTGAGTGAACTTTGTAACGACATTGAGTGTAACTCATCCTTAAAGAAAGGCTTGAATTAGCTCCACAACAAATACTTCAAATAATCATTGGGAAAGTTCTTACTGTTGTATTTCTCACAAAACGTTACGTTAGATCGGCTTCCTTCATGTCTGTCACTGTTAATGTTTATCTGACGCAGATTCTGAGAGGCATGCGGGAACGGTGAGCAGGGAGAACTACCATTAAAGGCACAGACAACAAAAACTGCTACAAGATGCTCTGAGCTGAAAATTCCAATATTCTGAAAGGTATAATAAATAATCTGATGGGTGTTTTGGGCTGAAACTTTACAAGTTCTGTAGACACAAAAGGAGATACATTCTGAAGACACAAAAAACTTATCTTTAATCTTAAAAAAGAAAAATAGGTGCCCTTTAAAATAAAGTGTGACCAAAAATTTTATTCACTGAAGCAAATTTCAGATCATTATAAGCGGTTATAAACCATACAAGTAGTTGTTTTATGGTATTGTTTATCTAAATTCCCCATAATGTTCTGTCATAACTAAACTCTTTTGTGGGACACAAGGGACATTTTCAAAAGCATTCTGCATCTCATACTTTAAAAGACAAGCCTGCCTGGCAATCAGCAGATTTTGCTGAACTCTTACATTCAACCAGGTTTTCATAAAACGTCACACACTCATGCAAATCTGTAAGCTATTTTTGACTATGAATCAAACTCTCTAATAGGCTCCTAACATGTAAACAAACACAACCGCTGGGTCAACAACATTATTAAAAACATTACTAAACTCCAGATTACAATATGCATTAGACTATGGAAAGCCAACAGAGTCAAAATAATTTTCTTTCATTCATTTATTCATTGATTTACTTTTCAGCTTAGTCCCTTTATTAATCTGGGGTGGCCACAGCGGAATGAACCGCCAACTTATCCAGCTTTTGTTTTATGCAGCAGATGCTCTTCCAGCTGCAACCCATCACTGGGAAACATCCATATACTCTCATTCACACACATACACTATGGGCAATTTAGCTTACCCAATTCACCTATACCACGTCTGCCAACTGACCCAGCTGAGGCTCGAACCAGCGACCTTCTTGCTGTGAGGCGATCGTGCTACCCAATGCACCACCATGACGCCCCAAAACTATTATAGTACTATTAAAAGCAATGTTCGTAATATGAAAGTATTCATAATCCACACACGTTATATTCTTAATAGTAATGTTTTACTGTGTGTTGCTTATTTAAACCTAGAATTAGAGGTGTCAAAATTAATCGTTTCTTCGGTGCACCGCGATGCAGACGCGGACAATTCGGTATCGGTTCAGTAATAATCATAACCGGTTATTACTGACGTCATTTACCTCATATGCGCTCTGTTGCGAGGGAGGCGATCGCGAGTATTTACAACGCTCTAACTATTTAAAACTCATAAACTGTGCACAATTTCAGTGTGTGTGTTTGCTGGATCAATCTTTCCCTGACATATACAACAATAGCCCCTATTTCACTGAGATCGAGAGAATGAAAGTAGCCTACTCCATTTCTCTCTCTCTCTCTCTTTCTCTCGCTCTCTCTCTCTCTCACACACACACACACACACACACACACACACACACACACACACACACACACACACACACACACACACACACACACACACACACACACACACACACACACACACACACACACAGTGGCCCATTTGACCTGCTGGCGTGGTTTTTCTTCTCCTCTCAGCTGTTTTACAGCATTACTTCTGGATAGCGCGTGTCTGCAGAGTTTTCTCCACCGTGTCTATCATACATCAGCTGTGATCGCCGCTGCCGCCTGCTGCTTATTATTGTCACTCATCTGAAGAGCGCAGCGCGCAAGAGCCAATCGCAACCGTTTTTGTTGAGGGTGTGACCAATCAAAGAGGTGTAAGAGAACTAGACAAGGATCAGAAAGTGGGCTGGATATTTATATTTGTTTACATTGTTTGCTTAATGCTCGTTTTGTTTAAAGGTACAGTTTATATATCTGACTGTTTGTATTAAATGACAAAACTGTATTACAAATCATATATAAATATATTCATACATTTTAATACAAGAACTGCTGCTGTGTAGAACTGTGTATGAAAAGCACCGTCAATGCACCGAAATATCGAATTGAACCGAATCGATGGCATGATAATCGTAACCGAACCGAACCGTGAGACTAGTGTAGGTTCACAGCTCTACCTAGAATGATACTAGTTTACACGACATGATGTGAACAAATGAAGATAAAACTTTGTATTTTGATGGCTGAACACATTCAGGATGTGGGTAAAAGGTAAAAATGTTATAAATCAGGGGTTCCCAAACTTTTCATCCCGTGACCCCCAAAATAACAATGCCTGTGGCTACCAACCCCCAATATCCTCTGAGGTAGTTATAAATACAGAAACCTTACATGCAATGGCGCACACACACCAATTGACCCAAGTCTATTTTACTTTGAATTTTTTAAAAGTATGTGAGTGCTGTAAATGTGCCAGAAAGTTTAACCTGGTGTTCTAAAATCAATCTACTGCATCGGACGCTATTGCTGTGTCTTCTTTAATATAATGTAATTACCCCAGGCATCACAATCCACTAGAACTAGTAACTATAAGCTACTATAGTAACTATATACAGTAGTATATAGTAACTATAAACAACTATTTTCTCTCTTCAGTAGGTTATGGATAAAATATGGTAATTCTTATGGTTTTATAAAAATAAATCGATTTTTGGAAATCACCAGGCAACCCCCCTTCACTATCACACGACCCCTCGGGGGGTCCCGACCTCCACTTTGAGAACCACTGTTGTAAATAATGTTTCTTGCACAGGCTGATCACACACCCTATTGTATATTTAGGTACTAATTTTGTTTTGCCTATATAAGTTATTTATATGTAGTAAGTATGAGTTGTATATAAGTAATGCTGGTATGATTAAATCAACAAGAACTACAAGAACGACCAGAACTAATGTTGGATGGTCTGAGGGTAAAAAAAAAGTACAATTTTGTTCACCTAAATATTTCGTATCAAGTCAGGGTGCACGTTTACTACAGGCAATACGACGCTAGCAGAAGCAATTGGCAACAGTAGTATTGCCCATAGTAAATGCACATACTGATGACTTGACACAGAACAAGTCATTTTTACGTTTGTTTTTACACAAAAAGGTTCTTGGAGCTTCATTTAACTGCAGTTAAACCACTGAAGTCATATGGAATGTTTTGACACGGTTTTTGGTTTCTTTTCTTGTCTCGCGACTGTTGCTGTCTATAGTGAAAAAGTTTTAAATATCTTAATTTGTGTTTTGATGATGAACAAAAGTCTCGGGGAATTGGAACAACATGACGGTGAGTAATTAATAAAATAATAAAAATTGTTTGGGTGAACTAAAATTGAGGAGCAGGCTGTTGCTGCTGGCATTAGATAAATCCCCACAGAGGCGATTACAGTCTTCTGAGACTATCTATTTCCGCTTTTTCTTTTCCTGTATCTCTGGTTTGAGTGCGTCTTTCTGGCCGAATGAAAGAAACAGAGAGGTCTAAATTTAGGACACGGTTCTTTGGTCAGCTTCACAAAATAGAAGAGACCTTTAAAAAAGTATAAGAAAAGCATCTGAGTTTGCAGAGACTTGGTAAAAGTCTCTTCAATATTGTCATCTGCACAGGCTGCATAAAGTCGGTTACACACATCTAGGCATGGGGCGATAACCAGTTTTAAGGTTTATTATGGCTTGGAAAAGATTTTTAAAAGTTTTCTGTTATACCATTTCAAAGGTATATAAAAGTTTTTTTTTACATTTTTGAAAACAATTTTATTTAGTTTTTTAGGACAACAGTATCTCCAGCGGAAAAGGAACCTCTACATCAAAGCTACTGGTCCAAAATATTTTAAATGTTTCTTAAAAGAATATAAATCGTGTTCAACAGAAGAAAATTAGTTGTTTTTTCTCCAGACATTTAAAAAGAACCTTTTTGGAGCAGTAATTACAAAACCATGATACCATGATATTTATATCCAAGGTTATCATACCATCACAATCTCATACTGGCCCATGCCTATACACAACCTGCACTATCCCCAGTTTAACAGACATGGCTTAAGCCTAGTCCTAGACTAACATTTAATCTAAGCTATTTCAACTAAAAGAAACTTGCATGTATATTAGGGATGCAACAATTCATAAACTTGCGATCCACTTTCACGTCCGGGGCCTAATCGGGCCAAATCGGGGCTTTCTTGGGGCCAGTGGCCGGCCTTTTTCGGCCCGCCGAATACCTTGGGCCAAAGAGGGCCAACTGGGGCTTCGGGGCGAGTGAAAGGAGAGGCGGAGTGCAGACACAGTTTTTTTGATCGCACGAGTACATGTAAAAAAAATAAATAAGGGAAAGAAAACATCTACCCTTATAGACTGGGTTCTTTTTGCGTATGATCGCACTTATGTTTCCCTTTTAAATGTAAGGCTGTTGCATAAAATAATAAAGTTTTTATTTATAAGTGACTTTTCTTTGCTGCGTCCTCCTTGATGTTTCAATAACGCATAATATTCTTTACACCATATTAAAGACACAGCAGACAGTAAAGTTTATTGAGAGTTTTTGTCAAGTTTAAAAGGTGTTTGTGCGCATTTAGATGCCTGTATGTATGTGAGACCAAGGAAAAGAGCGCTCCCTTCACAGCTCTGTTGATGCCGCGAGCGGCTTTTTTCTTTTTGTTATTTATTTTGGAGATAATACACTATATGAAAACAACAGACAGACATGAAACTACAAATTTTACGTCCACTTTTATAGGCTCAAAACAATAATGACATATCTTCATAAAATAGGCTAAGCTATATTGAAATAATTTTAAGAATTACAAATATCGCATGTAATAAAATCGCATTAAATAAATAAAAGAATATAAATCTAACAAAAGGTAAACCAATTTAGGTATATACAATAGCCTACATAAATCAAACCATTTTAAAGACATTTTAAACTTTCATTTTCCAAAGGCCTATCTGAAAAAAAGATTTGAGATATTTTCTAAAAACAAGAAGGTTAGAAATATTATTTATTAAGTATTTGGATATGATGATATTAATCAAATCATGCAAACAGAGCATTTTTTGGGTGAGTGAAAGCAGAAACTAAGCGAACTTTTTTTCTGCAGGCTAGGCTATCTTTTTTCTTTATTAGTGAAGCTTTATTAGTGAAAAGCTGCTGAGCGCAACGAAACATAGACTATATTTTATTACTTGCTCTTATGTGCTGAAATACTTAACACTTTCCTTAAATATCCTTAAATAAAGGGGAATCACATAATAAGTGTCATGTAGCCTATAGGGAAAAATTAATGTTTCAGGTCTTTCCGGAGCATTTGGGCTGAAGGTTTGACGGCGTCTATCAAAACGAGGATGTTATAAAATACATTTTCTTTTTCTTTTCATTTTTCTGTCTTTATTAACAGAGAATTTCTGCGGTTTTATTTTATGGATGGTGCGCACACTGCGCTGGGTCCCTCCGTTAGTGGCAAGACCACTGGATTTCAATGCCAACAGTCGGTCGGCGAGTAAATGAATATGATGAATGAGAACACACAGGCCTGTGCGTATAGACATTTAATGTAATGCTGAACAGTAACGGGTCATTTGTTTGTTTCGAATGTCTTTATTTGAATGGTTTCGGGATGATGTGATAGTGTGCTTTATCTGCCTGATTCCCGCTGAAGTGGGCGGGTTGTGTGACATTTTGATTTGGGAGACGTTCTGGGGGCGTGGTTTGCGTGATGCGCTGCGAGGTACTAGCCCGACAGTGGAAACGCTACATGATTTCGGCCTCACTGCTCAAATTCCCGGATTGGCCCAGCCCGATTAAAGCCTTGGCTCGCACTGGCCCGACAGTGGAATGTGGCTACTGTGACACTATGGTATCCACGTTTCCTCCGGAGTTTCATGTAATTTCTGGTGCTTCATTTTTAATTTGTTGGATTTAAGTGAAGTTTATTTATAAACTAATTTCGAGAGGATCATGTGCTTATGATTGCTTGCAGACGGTTTTGCATTATTCAATTTATTAATCACCAATCAGACGATTCCTAAGCCACTATAAATACCCCAAGTTCCAAATGATAGCCATCTTCGTTTAGAAGAATCCCCACTTCTACCCCTACTTCTCCTCCTTTCCTAGATGGGTGGCACGGTGGCCCAGTGTTTAGCACTGTTGCCTTACAGCAAGAACTTCACTGGTTCTAGTCCTTACCAAGCTTGCCGATGTTTCTGTGCAGAGTTTACATGTTCTACCCGTGCTCAATGGGTTTCTCCCGGGTTCTCCAGTTTCCTCCCTCCGTCAAAAACCATGCAACCCAAGCTAATTGACTAATACAAATCGACATTATAGACATGCTCCTAGTAAGTAGTTATCTCTTAAGAACAATCACTATCTGTTCATTAGCTACTACAGCAGGGGAGTTCTCGAGATCTACCTGAGCTCAAACTCCCCTCTCGCCTTGCAAACGGGAGGGAGCCCCAGGCTCGAGGATCTTATGAGCTCAGGGCTCTCTCCCGGGGCAGCATGCCAAACAAGCTTTATAAACAATCATCAGCTAAGTGTGAACTCTTGAACTGCAGTCTGGTACTTTCACTTCACTCGGGAACATGTCATGCTTGCCTGTGTGACAAACGAGATATTGGATGTTGTTTTAATTGAATTTCATAATAGTATCACACAGCCATCTGTGTGTGGATCCTGTCGCAAAACGCAGCAAAAAGTCCTACACAATGGTAATAGTTTGATTATGTATGTTTATATGTCTATACTGCACTTCAATAATGCGGCTAAAATTGGCATACTTAACATGTCTTAAATCGATTTCTCTTTAGTTCGATTGTGACTTTAATGTAATTAAATTAATCAAAAATTGCTGTTTAAATAGTAGACTCTTAATCAGAGTATTGTCTTAATCGTATTAAAATTGGAATATCTGTGTCCATGTAAACGTACTCAGTGTGACACAATTCATGATACTGATCTCTGTTTTTTTATGATTTACATTAGATAAAATTAGGACAACTTACTAACTAACAAGTGCCATTTGATTACTGGATTAACAAATATTTTTGGCCTTTGATTAAGAAATGAAAAGATTTATCTATTTTTGGGGTTATCAAATAAAATTACACCTAAACATGGCTAATTGAGCTTAAATTTTATTATTATTATTTTGTATCAAATGTTTTGCAATAACAAATCTCCATATTGGTCTGATTTGGCAGCTCTTAACCTCAAAGGAAGATACAATAAAAATTATTCCCAACTTTTGCTCTAAAAGGAGAAATTGTCACGGTTGCAGGTTTGTGCGCTCTTCCGGAGTGTCTGTTTGATCATGTTGGTTTGTTTTTGTTCTCCACGTGTATCTGTTTTGATCACGTGTGATGACGGCACTCAGCTGGCTTGATTAGCCCGCCAGCTGAGGCTCATATTCGGACCTATATATGGGCCACGTTTTCTGTGTGTCTTTGTCAGTTCGTTACGTGTGCTCATGTGTGTGTTTCTGTCTGTGCTCAGGACCGTGAGGAGTTTCTGCTAGAGCCTGATTTCCTGCTTGATCCCGGTCCTGTTCCTCTAGCCCTAGCACCGCACTCATTTGTTGCACCTGTTTTTTGAGTTTGACTGTGTCAAATAAATTCATTTTGTTCACTCGTAATTGGATCTATCTGAACATTTATTTGAGTGTGACAGAAATGTTCTAGGGAATGCATACCTCCAGGCGCTGATAGGTGAAGTCCTTCTCTAAATTGGATAAAGTCCTCACATGCCTGGGGTGTCATCTTAAACCTTTTTGCATAGAAACCTTTCGAAAAGTGAATGTACGCCAGAAAGAATTGTAATTTATTTATTGAAGATTATGATAATTTAAAGTGATTCAATTAAGTCAATATTTAAGTTCAATATGTTTACTTACACATTCTCCCGACAAGTTAGTTTTTTTATAGATCATAATTTTAGGTGGGAAGTGGCGTATGGCCGTTTTTATGCCCTATTAGTGCATACGCCACATTTCTAAATAAGACCCCTGAACTATGGAATATTTGCAGATGCATACAAAGAGATCCACCTCAGAAACATATGAGATGCCCGTTTTGAATTAACCCCAGTGAGGCAGAGGGCCTGGGAAACGGGATGGGTGATCTCTGAACCCACTTTACAGGCAGCTTGATTTGAACGTTTATTCATGTGACTTACGGTAAACTAATAACTTGAACAGCAGAAATAGTAACAGAAAACATCAGCAACTCTCCAGTTCATTGGTAATACTTGTGCAGAGTCTGTCAGAAATCAAGAACAGACAGACAACAAAAAAAAGGGGAAGAAAATGGGGGATTCACAAATTCATGATAGTAAAAAAAAACTAATTTAACTAGATGATCGGTGAGGCACCAGAATGAAAGTTTACAGAAAGCAAAAGATATTTATGGTTTATTCATCTTTTATAAGCAGAGAGTTTATAAATATATAACTGTCCTAATTGCTATCATCTCTTTCACTCACTCACTTTCTTTTGGTTTATTCCCTTCTTTTATCACTGCCTGTTATTATCCCATAAGAAAAATAATGGTACAAAAATGGCACTGTTGAACATAACCCATTATTTGCTGACCTTTTCACTGCATAGATACGTTTTAAAGAGATACTTCAACCAACATTGAAAATTGACAGTTCCACTGATGATGTAGGTCACATTTTTTTAGTAAAACAATAAAAACGATCTTTAGCTGAATTTGTCCTCCTTGGTGATTTGTATAATAATGCAAGTTCGATGGTCACACGTTTTTGAGATAAAAAAAACAAAAAAACACATACAAGTCCAAATCAACCCCTGTGGTTCCTGAAAATATATGCCTTGTAAAGCAAAAATATTAATCTGTGCAAGAGATTATTTGTAATATTTGTATTGCAAACATTTGTATGTCAAGCAACCGGAAGCTCATGATCACTACATTTGTGCTCACACTGATGAACGTTTGCATAATACAGAATAATATTGCAAATAATCTCTTGCACAGATTAATCTTTTTGCTTTACAAGGCATATATTATCAGGAACCACAGGGGTTGATTTGGACTTGTATGTGTTTGTGTGTGTGGTCACGTGATGTGCATTTTCAGCAGTATAGTGTGGAAGGAGGGCTTTTCAGAAATGCTAGGTGAAATGTCAGTGTGGACATGGATCGTTTTTGTTCTAAAATGCCATTTTAAAAACTAAGACGTATTAGTGTAAACAGGGCTGTGTGTATTTTTCGCAAGTGGGTTGGCGGTGATGGATGATGGCATCATTTATCGACCCAACCCTAGTATGAGGTGACAAATAAGTTGTCCAAGATCAGACTGCTATAAATTACACTCACAGGCATAACTCCATTCAGGTAAATAAACCGAGTCTGAAGGCTCGGTATAATAATAATATACTTTGCAATAATATATTACAAACTTATTTTTCATTCTTCATTTAAAGGCAAAAAGAAGTAATGATGGTGTACTAAATGGCACCATTATTGTGGAAAAAACTTGGCGTGAGGTGGGGTGGGCTTCTTGTTCGGTGTGTGACTCCCTCCGAGTCTTTAAAATCTTTCTGTATGCAATTATATAGGTGCAGATACATCGATACCACCCCTGCTATTCGACTCTACAGTGTATTCATATTGCTAGTGTGGTTGTATTGAATGTTGTTCTCTTGTCTTAGTCACATGGAATGAAAAACAACTGGTGGAGAAGAATCGCAAGACGAAAAATGCAGAGTTCAAGAACACAGCCATGGATTAATGGCAGCTCAAATGTGTTTAGGAACCAAAACAAAGTCCCCTAGATGTTCGATTTGAATTGCTGTAATGACATAAAAAAGAACTGTTTCAGTAAGGTATTTGTTTGAAATGACATAATTTCAACATCATCATTTCAGTTCGTCTTTTTATTTCGTTTGAAGTATATCTGAGCCTTGAGTGTGCACTGATGCAGCGGCGGACCGGCAATAGGGAGCATCCAGTTGCTTGATGGTCGATCTGGCCTGCCACCGTGACCCCCTGACCACTCCTACTTATAGTTCCACTTTGAGTGGAACTATAGCAGACCAAGAACCAGATTGTGAAGTTAACCTTAATAGAGTGAAGCTTGCTAGTTTAATTTGTTTTTAGAACTTGAAATAATTTGTGAACAAGAAATTATAACAATGAAAATGTATCATGATTAACTTTTAAAATGAAAACTACACAGTTTTGATTGCTTGCATTTGATTATTCAACTTATACTTGAATACAGGTAAACTCACCACCAAAAAATGCAACTAAATTTATACAGATTATCTGGCCTATGAAACATTTCCATTAATATAAAGTTATAAATCCTTTGAAAATTGAGCTATTCAAGTCATCTGGTGAAATTATTACATTCATATCATAATAAATATCACAGAAAAACAAAATGTGAGATTTTTCCAATATTGTGCAGCCCAAATATGAATCGCCAAAGGCCACGGATTCAGTTAACAATCTACTTTTGTTCTACTAAAGAAAGAAAGTCACCTACATCTTCAATGGTCTGAGGATGAGTAAAATAACTGTACATTTTCTTTGTTGGATAAACTATCTATTTAAAACTGCCATTAAAACAATCTACAGAAAGACTTAAATAGCATATTCACAGATTTTAAAAATCCAGATTTACATTGTATAACCTGACTACTGCAACGGCTGAATAATGGGCCGACAATCCGTCTCTTGAGTGGAAACCCAACATTAGTGTCAACCCACAAGAGGAGACTTTGATGGACAGCAAAACTAAAGCAAGGATGACAAACTCCAGCAGCGGGAGGCATTTATGTCACTCTGTGCATTAGCTAAACTGAATCTCCTGTTTCTAATAGCATCTGCTTATGCATTTACTCACCTCCATCTCTTTCTTAACATATAAGACTTTCATTTATCTTCTGAACTCACCAAAAAAAAAAAAAAGGTTACAGCCTCAAAATATTCCTAATAAAAGAAGTAGAATTCATCTATGTGATTCCATTGGTTTTATTAAGTCAGTGAATAATATGTGTGTGCAAAAAGCTGATTTATTTACAAAATATTATTGCAGCATTGATATCGAATTAATGTGTGATTATGAGAAAACATTCATTTGTATAATATATTAATTTGGTTACACACTTTATATACTGTAGGTTTTTTTTTTTTAATCAAGACTAAATTAACTCAACCTGCTGTAAACAGTGCAGTGGTTCTGTGCTGTGCTGCTGTAAGATTACATCTTCATGTGATATAATCAGTTCTGGAAGTACTGCACTGTTTACAGCACAGGAAAAAGAAGCTGCATGCAAGCTTTGGTTGTTACATTCTAAGTTGATTTTGATCATTGCTTGTTATTGATAGGCTTCATAAATGTGCGTTTTCACATTTTGTGTAAGCAACATGCATGTGGTTTTCTCATTAACATGCATTGGATTGGAAGAATTGAAGATATTTAGTCAATAAAATCCTTTTTTTAGTACAAACACTTCATTTTAAATCATAGCATATTCATATTTCACTACTAGAGTGATACTTGATTCCTTTTTAACCTGATGATCTGCCTCTCAAGTTAATCTTTACAAAGTAGTACAAAAGCTGAAATCTCTCAGGTTTCAGTAAAACTCCTGTTCTGCTTTTTCTACTATTATCTTTCAGGCAGTGCGTAATGTAGCTGTTTGTGAACAGAAAAGGTCTGCAACGTTTTTAAAGATTAAATTGCATGATAAGTTTGGGCTGCTCCAATCGGGAGGGGGTAATATACAATCAGGAGCATTTTGGTCAATAAAGTAATCACAATTGTTTAAAACAATTATTAGTCGGCCATACGACCAGATCTTTTTTGACTGATATTTATCATTTACACATACACATAAATAATTATGTAACGGAGGCCAGCTAGCGAAGTGCTATGCAGGTAAACCTCACTCTTCTGACCTCAAAAGGTGCTCTAGCGACAGATGCTAGAGGCCATGGTCTTTAGCCTCCTTGTTAGAGCAACCGACTCCCATCAAAGAATCGGTTCGATCCCATTCCCAGCTCAGACAGGGTTGGGTGTAGGAGGACTAGTGGGTTGTGTATATGTATGTATATGTATATATACATACATTCATATGTATGTATATGTATGTGTGTGTGTGAGTGTGTGTGTGTGTGTGTGTGTGTGTGTATATATATATATATATATATATATATATATATATATATATATATATATATATATATATATATATATATATATATATATATATATTGGGGATGTAACGGTATCAGAATTTCACGGTACGGTAATACCTCGGTATGAATGTCACGGTACGGTATTTATTGAATCATTTACAGGAAAAAACAAAACTTATGAAAATACTCCAAAAAAGTGCCAAAAGTGTCAATGACATACAAATTAGCCATCTATCTATAAGCTTTGAAACAGGAACTTCAATTTTAATAACAAAAAAATATTAAACCATGTAAAAAAATAAAGTTTCAATTTAGTATTGTTGAAAACTCATCACATTCAACATTTAATCACTCACTCACTTAGATAGAGATGGGTTTAAAGGAAAATTATCATATAAATATAATCTGGTAAAAGCTGGTATCTCTGGGCATTTACAATGTCCCCTGCAACAGAAAAAAAACCCTCTCATTTGGGACTGAGGTTTCTGGGACAAGAGAGATATGACTTGGCCCAGGTTGACAGCAGTGGGTAACGTTGTGCATTGTCTTTCCCCCACTTGAGAGGACAAACCATGAGTAAGATAGAGGTCTCATGTCTGCATCAATCTGAACAGTGTGCTGACAACACCGCTATTCAGTACGCGCGCGACAACACAGCTGATAAGAACTCGCGCGACAACACCGCTATTCAGAACGCGCGCGGCGACAACACCCGCTTTAGAGTTTTCCAGCTCTTTTTCATCCCCGCTTCTAGCAGCACACTCCATTTCCGCATTACTGGATCTGTAGCGACAACAGACCGCAAGGGATGATGGTCAAGCATGGGCTGATGGGAATTGTAGTTTTCGCTACCTCCCGTTCGCTTCATTCGCCTGAGCAAATTTTCTCAGAAGACCTATAGTTTTACCGAGTCATGCGACTACGGTAATATCAAAAAAAATTTATATTGCGGTATGACGGTATTTACAATACCGTTACATCCCTAATATATATATATATATATATATATATATATATATATATATATATATATATATATATATATATATTATATTTTTTTCTCTCCAAAAGTATTGAACATTTTTTCAAAAGAATAAAAAATATATAAGTACAGAAATAAACATGTAAGTTCAAAGCTGCAAAAGTCACATTTCATTATTTTAATGATTTCTATGTGAAAACGGGCTGCACAATATTGGAAAAATCTGATGCAATATTTTATTTTTCTGCGATAAATATTGCGATATGAATAGTTTCAGAAGATGTTGTTGATACCAGAGGTCAGAGGAGAATGACCAGACTGGTTCGAGCTGACAGAAAGGCAACAGTAACTCAAATAACCACTCGTTACAACCGAGGTCTGCAGAAGAGCATCTCTGAACGCACAACACGTTAAACCTTGAGGCGAATGAGCGACAGCAGCAGAAGACCACACCGGGTGCCACTCCTGTCAGCTAAGAACAGGAAACTGAGGCTATGATTCGCACAGGCTGATGCATGCCACGAAGGATTAAGGCAGTTCTAAAGGCAGAAGGGGGTCCAACGTGGTAATAGTAAGGTGTGCCTAATAAAGCGGTCAGTGAGTGTATTATCAATTAATCTATATGGTCGTTGTGTTCAAGAGCTCATCAGAAATTTAAAACAAGTTATCATTCTAAGCACCCAAAAAACTGATGCTTACATCATGCACAAATCATGTTTGCGATGAAGTTTCAGGTCTGGAGCTGAAATTCAGATGTGCTAATGGGGGTTTAGTCATAACAGACCAATCAGAGCAGAGTAGACTCTTAAAATAGATATTGAAACAAATCTTTAAGAGTCACTCTGGTAAATTCGATGATGAGACATGTACATTATGAGCAAATTATCCTTGTTCTTGTGTAAACCTATTGTAGGAGAACTCCAAAAGCAAGTAAGGAACCAATAAAACAATAATAGGGGCCCTTGAGGAACATCATCTTGAGTGCTCTTAAAGTGAATTAAAGATTTATGACTTTGAAATGAAATGAGATTAAAGACATGACAGAATATTCAATTTTGGGTGAATTTTTAGCTGACCACATGATTTTGTCAAGCCAGTTCTTTCAGTTTTTTGGTCAACACATATAAGTGCAGCATATATATTCCAAAAGACCGGTCTGACATAATTAACCGTAAGTCTCTGACCAAACAAAGAAAACACTTTATCTTATCTAGCAGCACATGCAACAACTGGTGTATATCAGACATTTCTTTCTTGAACAAACACTCTGCTGCGATTATATAACACATGTAATGCACTCTATACAGACACACACAACTTTGGTAATAACACTGAATGGTGATTTCTTACCAGAGAGTCCAACGGCAGAGTGGAGGTGGTCTGTCAGGCGGGGCTGATCTGCTGAACTCCTCCATAAGAAACCCAGCCATGTGATGTATATAAAGTGTCTGGCAAATCTCAACAGAGCCATACTAAACCTAAACACAGAGAAAGAGAGAGAGAGAGAGAGAGAGAGAGAGAGAGAGAGAGAGAGAGAGAGAGAGAGAAACATTGAGTAAAATGGATATTCTGACTTACAACATTAGTCCATTTCACATGTATTTTTAGGTAACTGCCTGGTATTTATTTTATTGACCGATATGCAAACTAGTATCTTTTCAGTTTAACTACGGTAACACTTTGTTTTATATTGTTAAGCATTATAATGTACTCAGTGCAGTAACTGATGCATAAACATATGCATTAACCCAAAAGCAAACCTTATATTAAGTAAATGCCTTGTGTATTTACTATTACTTAATATTATCACACATTGATAATTCACAGATTAATATTTAACTTTAGTGTTGTATGACTGAAATAAATTAGACCTACTTTTTCCAGATACTTGATAGATATTAGATAATTAAAATAATTTATTCATTCATTTTTCTTTGGCTTAGTTCCTTTATTAATCAGGGGTCGCCACAGTGGAATGAACCACTAACTTATAGAGGATATGTTTTACACAGCGAATGCCCTTCCAGCAACCCAACACTTGGAAACATCCTTACACTCTTGCATTCCCACACACTCATAAACTACGGCCAATTTGGCTTTAATTCACCTGTACCACGTCTTTGCACTGTGGGGGAAACCGAAGCACCCAGAGGGAAACCCACGCCAACACAGGAAGAACATGCAAACTCAACACAGAAATGCCAACTGACCCAGCCGGGGCTCAAACCAGCGGCCTTATAAATGCAGTACAAGTAATGCCGTACAAAAACACGAAAGATGCCGTACATCTTTCGTGTAGGCTTCACCAAACAAACACTAGTGCAGAGATGCCCAATCTAGGGCCCACGGGCCAAAGTTGGCCCATGGTAACCTATGATTTGGCCCGCCAAACAATCAGAGATGGTACTATGGACAAATGATGGGAAAGATTGGGTCGAATCCCTAATAACAGAGATAGCCATTTTTAATTTTACATAACCTTTTGTTTGCATGTTTAATTGTTGAGCAACAAAAACAAGTTTCAATTAAATGGTAATTAATCAGGTATTTTAAAAGATATTTTAAACTTTAATTTCTTTAGATGTTGACAGATATACATGTGTGGCACGTTGTTAAAAACATTTTTAGGACACATATTTCATTATCGAGTGAATATATATATATATATATATGTCACAGCGGCATAGTCGGTAGCCTTACAGCAAGAAGGTCGCTGGCTTGAGACTCGGCTGGGTCAGTTGGCACTTCTGTGTGGAGTTTCCATGTTCTCCCGGTGTTTGCGTGGGTTTCCTCCGAGTGCTCCGGTTTCCCCTATAAGTCCTAAGGCATGCACTATAGGTGAACTGGGTAAGCTACATTGTCTGTAGTGTATGTGTGTGAATAAGTGGATGTTTCCCAGTGATGGGTTGCAGCTGGAAGGGCATCCGCTGAATAAAATATAATTATTGATACGATTATTTTTTTCAATATATTTTTAAATATTAAATTATGAAATTACCATGGCAAATTTAATGTAATACAGTTTGGTATTTAGCTTCGACCCACCACCCTTAATCAAGTTTGGTTTTTTGGCCCTTTATAAGAAAAGGTTTGGGCACACTTGCACTAGTGTCTTTTCAAGTAGTACTAGTGAAGCTGGATTAGACATGAGTATTTATTTAAATATTTACAAGCAACTAAACAATATGTCCTATACAAGGACTGGAATGAATAGTAATAGTTTAATAATATATATTGGGGAATTTATAAACAAGTACAAGTGATATTATTTATTTTTTTATATTTCCCAAATGATGTTCAACAGAGCAATATAAATTTTTACAGCATGTTTGATAATATTTTTTTCTTCTGGAGAAAGTCTTATTTGTTTTATATCAGCTAGAATAAAATACAATTTTAATTTTTTTAAAAACATTTTAAGTTTAAAATTATTAGCCCCTTTAAGCTATAGTTTACAGAAAAAAACATCGTTATATAATAGTTTGCCTAATTACTCTGATCTGCCTAGTTAACCTAATTAACCTAGTTAAGCATTTAAATGTCAATTTAAGCTGTATAGAAGTGTCTTGAAATTTTTATTTACTGTCATCATGGCAAAGATAAAATAAATGAGTTATTAGAAATGAGTTATTAAATCCATGATACTAGGAAATGTGTTGAAAAAAATCTTCTCTCCGTTAAACAGAAATTGGGGGGACATAAACAGAGGGGCTAATAATTCTGACTTCAACTGTATATGAGTTGCCAAACTTGCCATATGGGGTAGCCTGCTATAGCAGGAGCGTAAATGCCGCTCAAATCCGTAGGATTGGGTTTAGTGACGCGTGGCATATCACATAAGTTTTTAGAAATTTGCATAGCTATTTAACATCCTCATATTCACCTTACTATAAGACTAGCGCCAAATTGTGATCTCTTTTGCTAGTACTATCAAGTTCCGCCTTTGTATACTGCAGCTTGTCTGGCACAAAAATGTTCCCCGTGTTGTTTTACAGTTGTTGTTCGTGGTGTAAACACACAGTCTAACTCACATGGATCTATTAACAAGTTTTGAAAAAAATACCTGAAATCAGAAGGTGGTAAACTGCTGGAGTCGATCGTGACAATTCAAATGCAGAAGTTTCTCTGGATCCCACTGATATCCATTAGGTGACCGATTTCTGAAAGGTGTTATTCCACTCAGCTGGATGTTGTTTTAACAGCGCGATAGAAATGTTGTCTTTTATATGATCCAATAAATTGAAATAAAACTTCAGAGATGTTCGACGGTCATGCTCTAACATCTCCTCGTCACAGTTTACGCAACAACCCGCCCATGTCAACGATATCTAGCAGACTAATGTTGGTCCATCACTACTGTGCTTCAGGCAAACTCTCCAAAATGAAAAAGAAAAATTAGCTTTCCTCCAAATGTATGACATAAAAATATGTCCCGGATATGCAAATCAAATTTCGAGGTTCATCGCGTCTGTTTAAAGCTTCTTTTCCGCGTTATCCCAAACCCCTCCGTGTTCCGAATCCGCTTGGTGTTGCTTTTGGAGAGGTTGTCTAATGGCAAAGCAAATAGTTTCTCGGGATATAAATTGTCGGGTTCTAAAGGTTTGGCACCGACAAACAGAAAGACACGGCCATCTAGTGGTTTGATACTAAACCATGCAGCTGAAAAAGAAAAAGAAACCCCTCCCAATTTTCCTGTCTGTTTACCATGTGTTTATATTATTGGTTTATAGTTGGTTTTAAAAAATACATAATATAATATAATATAATATAATATAATATAATATAATATAATATAATATAATATAATATAATATAATATAATATAATATAATATAATATAATAATTGTTATAATTATTTCTTATAAAATTCTTTATATATATATAAATAAAACAAACAAACAAACAAACAAACAACAAAAAGCATCACAAATCACCAGTTAAAGCTAGCCCATATTTGAATAGTTTCCATTGCATTTTGAGGCATATATAGGCATTATTGATTTAAATCCTCATTATTGGGGATTGGGTGGTTCAAAAGACCCACCCCTCACTGACAAAGGTCCAAAATTTGTCCCACATGAGCTTGTTTGTCTAATTTTGACTGCTCTGCCATCATAGATTGTGAAAATAATCCATCGAAAAGAGCTTTAAGACAAAGTGGAATTCTGGGCTGTTGCTTTGATGTGACTATAGATAATCAGTTTGGATCAAGTCAAACATCTAGATGTTCAAGAAAACATACAACAAAACATAAACAGAAGTCAACAAAGTTGAGTTTTAAACATAAAATGACTATTAAAAAGTTTTGAAGCACCAATAGCGGCCCATATTAAAATTAATTTAAATACTGTTTTGGCTAAAGCTCTACATTATTATTGTTATATTATTATTATTATTATTATTATTATTATTATTATTACTATGGTTACTATTATTATTATATTTAAATTTGTATTATTCAAATGGGGAAATTGTGACTGAGGAAAGTTGAATGTGCTGGCCAGTTGGTTATTTGTCTAATAAATGAAAATAGGCCACAGTTTTTTTTATTTAAAACTTTAACAGATTCCTGTTTTTTTATGATATAATCAGATACATTTGTATTTTTAAATAAGTATTTATTCATGTTTCTTTGTTCTATATGTTTAGGAAATGTTTTTGGTGCATCAAAACAAATGGTAATGATGACCATTTAAAGCTAATCCAGCAAAACATTGTGCTTAAAATGTCACTAAAATGCAGCATTTAAATATTATAAATAAATAGAAAATGTGCCAAAAAAACCCCATAAAGGTCTGCTTTTTGGGAAAAAAGAACCACCTCTTTCACCAGGCTGGCTACGGACATGCATTATAATAAATAAAATCATTATAAATTCTATAACGGTTCTTCTTCTTTTAGTCTCTACTTATTAAGTGTAGTCTCTTCTTAATTTTCCATGCAAAGTTGTCATTCATGTGGGAAAAATGAAAATAAATTAAAAAGATACTCATTTATTTTTGATTATTTTCATTAGTTATTCTAGATTTTTTATTACAAAAAATTAATTTTAATATCCTATGTTTGCATAATTTTTGTTGTATTTTTGTTTCTTAAATACGCCTATATTTTAATATTTACATCTAAACATTTTTTCAGGTAATATTCATTTTATTTCTAAGTTGATTTTATTTTTAGTTAAATATATTGCTTTATACTGATATTATTATTTGTTTAAAATAGATATTGTTTTATAATTGCGAATTGTTTTGGCCTATCTAACTATGCAGCAGAGGCAAAAAAAAATGCTTTTACTGAATTTTAAACTCTATATGTAAGTTTTTCAATTCATGACATAGTTTTGGTATACAAAAGGATACATTTGTATCCAGATACTTTTCCATACAATGTATCCAGTCAATGTTCTACTCGGTCAATACACAATTTACATGTAAGACATGTATCAAAAGAACCTTTTTTAAACTTGCAAAACAATGCCATTCACCACCACCCACAAAAAGAGCAGCTTGAACATTATTTAAAATGCCTAATTTTGTTATCTACAAAGGAAACTCACTCATAGGCTACGTCTTTCAAAACCGAGTGGCGTCAGAAATATTCATTTTGACTAAGCTTTTCCATCAAGAGTTTATATTAGAAACAAAAAATAGCAATTTTGATGGAAAATATGACACAGTCTTGTAACTTTTTGCACGGGTTAGCACCACCCACGACTGTGCAATGATTCAAGTCGATATTCTCACGTCTTCTCAGCTCAGGTAGTTTGAACATTAAGGTATGATGATACGGGATTTCCCTGTGTTGCACAGCAAGCGAATGAACGACAAGACGCGACAAACCCCATTAAAGTCAACCGAGCCGATAGTGTGCACGCGAGAGAAGTGCTTGATAAAAGTGTGAGCGCGCTTGTGGTGTAGACAGACTCTGCTACGCCCTCTTAAACATTGTCATAGCCGCATTTACTTCGGTAAACTTCCTCAAATATGCCGTTAAGCCATTAACTTCCTCTCTGAGGGGTGAACACACTCGCGTCCTACAGACTTCAACTACTAACTTCCACAGCCGCCGGATTACTGTCCTCAAGAGCGTCTGATATGTTTGGTAAGATATGTTTTAGTTTGACAATAGTGTTTATAGGTGTGTGTGATATATAGCGCATAACTTGAAAAACTGTTAATTTCTGTGTTTACTGGTGCATAAGTTTGTTTGTTCATGTGAAAAAGCTTTGAAGCGCGTCAATAATTCGGACTGGGTGATATTTGACCAAATATCCTGAAAGGTTCTCGCTTTCGACCGCGATTAAATATTGGTTTGGGTGTTTTTAAATCAGAGAGCAGGAATAAGGGCCACTCCCATAGACACACACACACACGAGTACTGTAAAGCACTGTCAATAAGACTATTGACAAGCACAACTGCACTCTGAACTTTCATTCAGAACAATTTACATCAGGAAACACACATCCACTACTAATTAGCAGCTCATTCGCATGCATGTGACTGTGTATTAGTATTTATGTAGCAGAAATTAATGTTTTATTGTTTTATATGATCACATTATACATTTCCTACTTCTAATAAGACTCAAACATAAGTTTATTATGAGAAACTCTTTGTTATTAGTGAATATGTATTCCTTTTTTAATTTATTGATTTTTATTTAATTCATGACACACAAATTTGATTATAAGTTGAAACTACTATATATTATAGTAGCATATTATTGTTTAATTTTTAAGTTTATGCATTAATATTAAATAACAATGAGCAATACATTTATTATTACATATTTATTACAGTATTAACTGATTGTTATAATATGTTAGTAAATAAATAATATATATTATATATAGTAAATCGTAATATTGATAATATTATAAACGGTAACATTTAATAATGATGTGTTAATATGTAAACTAAACATTACTTTATTATTAACCACTGATTAGTTATTGCATGCGCTAATCGTAAACTAACTTTAAATACAACATGAGTCATGTGAGTTCATGTGTAAATAACGGCTACCTTAATTACTTGTTAGTACATGCTATGTGATTAATCAAAATCGAATAGCAATTTAAAACGTTGTGATTAATTCATCGCAAGAGGCTGTGACAAGAAATATGTATTATTTCACTTCCTCCACCAAGAGCAAATGCGTGATTGCCATCTGTGTGTGATAGTCTTACTAGCCAATTGAGTGTGCACACTTTTGTTCTGCCCAGTCAGAATTGCGCAACCGAACTATGCAGAACGCCCACAATAAAAAACAAAATCAAACATGAAAGCATAGATAATTGGGCTAATGGCATCTGCTGCTTCAGAAACATTAATATTTTTGTTAATTAAAATTTTAATTTTAATAAAAAATTTTATTGATATCAAAGAAAAACAGAACATCAGTAATGTGGGAATATTTTGGGTTCAAAGTCACATACACAAAAAAAGGTAATTTTTAAGAGCTGTCACAGTATTGTTGCCATGACTTGACCTGAAACTTGACTACAAAATTAAATCGTAATCAAATTGCAATATATGTCAAAAAATGGCAATTAGATATTTTCCCCAAGTCGCTGTAATTAATGTATTGATTACCACATTAAGTTATGCTTAATTAAACCATGAACTCATGATATGTTAATGTATAATTATACAATGACTTTACTTGGAGGGGCACATCATCTTTAAGGATGAGTTAATGATGATGTACCCCTACAAGTAAAGTCATGACATAAACATACATGAACAGCTCATAAGTTCATGTTGGTTGCATTTAGCTTAATATAAATGTTAATTATTACATTAATTAACAACATGTACTAACAAGTAATTAAGATAGTCGTTATTTACACATGAACTCATGTAACTCATGTTGTAGTTAAAGTAAGTTCATAATTAGCGCATACATTAACTCATCTTTATTAATTAATGTTTCGTTTACATATTTACACATCATTATTCATGTACTGTTATTGTAAAGTGTTACCTCATTAACTATATGATGGATTGTACTTTATTACACACACACAAACTGTAACCTTGGGGTTTCACTAAAGTCTTTTCTGTGAAAATGTAGACATGCCTGTTGCAACAATACAGTTCACACAGAAAATGAATGGGAAATTATGCAAATTTGGAGAAAAAGACAGAAAAGGGCAGTTGGGTTTTCCAGAGGAAACAAGGAACTAAGAAACATCCTCATTTTTGAACTCCAAGAGAGCCATGCAGAAGGATATTTATTTCAGTAACAAACAGCAGATATTAGAGAAGTTATTTTTGCTTTATCATATTTTGAAACACAATATTTTACTCCGTTATTGTTGTTGGTAAAGTAATCTGCGAGTGGGAACATTTCTACTGCTCTCAAAGCAGCTATTGTCATCTTCCTAATGTGAAAATGCGTTTACAAAACAGCTGAATATCTGCAATGACACAAGGGTCTCTCTGAGATGCGCTTTCCTGCCATGAGTCACTGGAAACATGGTGACTTGCTGTGTCATAAGTTGTGGTGACAGTTCCCATGATCCGTTTTTTTTTTTTTCATTTCCACATGCAACTGCAGAGGAATAAGCTTAGTTAGAACCTTACACTAACACTGAAGCTTCAAACTTAACTTGGGGTTTATGATGAAAGTGTCTATAGAGAATAAAAAAGGAGGGATAAATGTATCTGACCACTTCTAGTTTTGATTTCTTTCTGCATGCTTTGCAACCTAGTGTAAGTTCCCTTTTTGTTCCTCTGGTGACTTGCATCATTCGGTTCGGAGTTAAACGTAATACTTTACTAAACGTAAAACGTAAAACTACAAAACAGGCAGCAAGGTGGCTCAGTGGTTAGCATTATAGCCTCACAGAAAGAAGGCTGCTGGTTCGAGTCCCAGCTGGGTCAGTTGGCATTTCTGTGTGGGATTTGCATGTTCTTCCCATGTTTGTATGGGTTTTCTCTGGGTGCTCCAGTTTCCTCCAGAGCCCAAAGACATGCGCTATAGGTGAAGTGGGTAAACAAAATTGACCTTAGTGTTTGAGTTTATGTTTGAATGTGAGAGTGTATGGGTGTTTTTCAGTACTGGGTTGTGGCCAACGTGTAAAATATATGCTGGAATAGTTGGCAGTTCATTCCGCCGTGGTAACCCCTGATAAATAAGGCACTAAGACAAAGGAAAATAAGTGAACTATACATCACCTGACAGCTGGATAAATAGGCGTAGCATATATGTATGGTTTGATAGGATTGAAATAGATTTGGCCAAGATAACATTTTTCTTAAGATCTGGAATCTGACGGTAAAAAAAAAATTTAAACTGAGAAAAATCATCTTTAAAGTCTGCATAAACTGAAAGTTGCTAAGACTTTTATTTCAATGAGTTAATGTACTTCTAATGGGGTATATGCACACTGACTTTTAGCCAGCCAGCCTCAGGGCTTCCGGTGAATTGTCATTGGCTGTCGGACCAAACAAGAAGCACTGGATTAAATTATATTTTTCAGCACCATGTCTTTAAAGTATAAAAATTTTACTTACCCCAGTCATTTCAATGGAGTTTCTGTGCTAGCCTGTTTCTAATGTAGGCAGTCTTTCTTCTCTTTTTACGCTTTAACAGCCTAATGGATGCTTAAGTGTAATTAACTAATTATATTTGAGTTACATTACAACATCGACGCTGTAAAAGGAACATTATGAAATTGAAAATAATCACATAAACCTTTCACAGGAAGTTGAAAAACAGTGGCTGAAAAACACTAGCTGTACATATAAGCCCACTGAAACAGAATATTGAGTGGGGGGTGTGGCTTTCTTTTTGTGCATCAATTACTCATAGCAAACAAACAGTAAAGGGGTGTGGTTAAAAAAAATTGTGGCCAAAGTCATTAGAGAAGGACCGCCATATCAAACGCTGAAGCAAATGGTCAGACTTTAAAAGATTACCAAAACAAAATCAAAATTTCAGTGGATTAACAGCCAGGGATTTATTGTGCTCCAAAGAAATACAATGTGCGCTAGCAACATAAACATTTATATTTTGATTTCTTTAAAGCACTTTAAAGTATGTATATGCACAGAGACTTTTAATTTTTAGCCAGGAAGCCCAAAGGCTTCTGGTGAACTTTCTTTCCATTACAAAATTGTCACGTTTAAGATTTCTATAAAAATCAGCGATCTTCACTGTCTGTTAAGATATACGATATGAAGTGGGTCCCAGATCAGACAAGAAGCACTGCATTAAAGTTCATTTAATTTCCTGCCATGTCTTTAAAATATGGCAGATTATTTTACCCCAGTATTTTCATTTAAATTTCTGATCACGTGATTGGAAATCGGGCCCAATTACGCGGTTTCAGACATGGAATTGGACGTTACCTCCCTATCAGGACTCAAATATATATGTATATATTCTCTTTATCTTTGAACACATAGTTATGTTGTGGCACAGAGTTACGTGCTGCATGACATCACCTGGTTGCAGAGACGCTATTGGTTAAATGCCAGCAAAGTAGAACATGGAAGCAGCTTTAAGCAGAAAGCGCGAGTACGTCTGCAGTCGGGAGGTATTATAAAGTTGATGACGACAACATTGCCATTGCAAACTGTGAGATATGTAAACTTGCGGTATTGGAGGAGCTATTTGTATTTATATTACATTTTTTTTTTAACATTTACTGTTGCACAAAAGTCCAGAAGTGAAGAATTGATGTTATTTATTCCTTGATTGTTCAAGCTTCTTCACAGAAGTGCTCAGTTTGTTAACAGAGTTGTTGAATGTTAAAACAAGATGAATTAATTAAAAAATAATGAACATCCTGGATCTGTTTCTTCGCTCTTTTTAAATTATTTTTTTTTATGTATTATAGAAGTATCAGTTTTGTTATCGATAGATACTCAAAATTAAATGACTGGGACTCGAGTGTTTTTGACTAACAAAAGACTATTTACTCCCTCACGAGTACAACTATTGGTTCAGTGAGGTTGATTACGAACACATATACGCACATACACCAGAACTCCCAACATGGTCTTTCTCTGTCTTTTTTTGTATTATATAGCTACTGTGTGGTGAAGGACTTTAATGGAATTGTTATTTGCATGTTTGTGCACTTATCTAAGTCATCGCTGCATTTAGTTTTGTTGTATCCACATCCATTTCTGTTCAGTAAATACACTTGATAAGCTAAGCTAAACTCTTACCGTCATTTATATGTGTGGTCTGCTTGATACAGTGCGAGTGCTACAAGACACATTTAGGGCCACAATCTTGAACATCTACTCAAACAAATACCACAAAGCAGCTAAACTGCAAGACCACAGTTAGAAAAGGGGCAGCATTGGATTCTGTTGCACTTGTTTCATTCGGCACTTCTGCTAATCATCGCTGTTGTGATATGACAAAGCCCTGCTGTAAGTGACAGAAGAGACTCCACCAGTGCTGTATCTTTGAGCTCTTGGTTCACTAACCACATTGGCTAACGCCTTGCAGAAGAGGGCTGGGCTCTCAGTATTTCTCTTTCTCTGAGCGTCTCTGGAGATTGGGCAGAGTCCGTCTCACTCCTTTCTCCTGGGGTCAAACATCTGCCAGACTCTTGGAATAAGTGAGAAAGAAAGAGAGAACTGAAAGCTGAATGGTTCGAAACGCCGCAGCTCTGAGTTTCTCGTTGATGTGTGAGAGCGCAAATCTTTCTCACATTCTGCTGCAAGCAAGATGGCCTGCTTGTCATGATCAAACTATTGAGGAAACAGCTTATCATGTATCAAAAATTTTAATTATAAACAGGCAATAACACGAGAGGTCCAAAACAGCTGTGGAAGGACTTAGAAAGTACTTTGATTAACAGTTTCAGCAGTGTAATGGGGAAAAGTTGATAATAAATCTACTTTACTGCTCCTTTTAAAAACAGAAATTGCACCTTCCCAAGTGTTGAGTATTAATCCTATTCTCGCTCAGTATTCACAGAAACCTAATAGAGTTAGTTTTGAAACTTTCCAGCATGCAAATGTTGTGTTAAATCTTAGGTTACACAACTTATTTCCCAAAGAGAGCCATATTTATGACCCGAACTGATCATATTTCCATTGTATCTAATTCAAATGTTGGGTAAGAACAGAAATATGGAGGACAAAAGCTCCTTTTTGTTCATTTCTGAGAAGGTGAATGCATAGTCCCTTCATTTGCAATTGAGAATTCAATTGTGTCGTAATATATACACAGCTTATCGGTTAAACTGCAAGGGGAAGTAGAAGGAACTGGACGAAGCTGACTGTATATTCAAAACGTTGTTTTATAAAGACTGAAATGACCTCAACACGCTGCACATTTGCATGAACAAACAATTATAGGTTCCCGTAAACCATTCTTCTGTGTCCCTTTCTTTGCATGCGTGTAAATCTTTCTTTCCACCGATCGATTCATACATCTGTAAATTCTAAAATGTTTGTTCACCTATCCTTCATTTATTTTATTTAGTAACTTTTGACTTAATAAAATAAGTAAAAACCTTGTCTTAAGTAACGGCTAAAACTAACATGCTGATTTTAATGTTATGACTAATATTAAAACTGACAGTATTTTTGCCAGAACAATTTAAATACTTAAAACTGTTTACATTCAATTATAAAGTGGGGGTGTCATGATAACTCTGCCCAATCTAGTATCAGTCTTAAGTACCTATACATTCCATCTCTTCTCCAAAAATACATTTTTAATACTGATAAGAGAAAGATACAGCTTTGAGATTATCCTGATTGAAATGTGTTGATGAGGATTCTTTACTATGAGAAGTGGCCATATAGGGAGTTCCACACTTACTTGAGGATGTCATCTAGAGCCATGTTCGAAAAAAAGTTCTTGGAAGTAAGATTTCTTGACAAAGTAATACCTTGTGATATGTACAAATCCACTTGTTACGTGTGTGGTCACGCGAAATGGGAAGACTCAACAAATGATAATAATAAACGTTGACAAAGCAATGTAATACTGTCGAATATCACTATCACAATATATATATATATATATATATTCATGCCTAATATCAGACGGCCAGAAGGTGATTCATTTTTTATAAATTGTTCAAAAATTGGTGTCTGTGATGCAGCAAGTCCAGAGAGTATTGTGTACACCATGATTTTATATAAAATTGATTTTAATGTGTGATATGACTAAACAGTCATCATAAACAAATATTTTCTCAATTCAAATGAGTAGCGGCTTGGACATACAAGCTGATAGAGCCATGTTCGAAAAAAGTTCTCTAAGTAATTTCTTTGACAAAGTAATACCTTGTGATAGGTGCAAAACCTATCAAAGTGTGACATCACAGAATGTTTTTATATATATATGTATGTATATATATGTATGTATGTATGTATGTAAAAAAACTGTAAAAAAAAAAAACTAACTGTAAAAAATGTAAAAAAAAAAAAAAACTGTAGTTCATTGTTAGTTCATGTTAACTCATGGTGCATTAACTAATCTTAACAAACATGGACTTGGTTGTTAATAATGCATTAGTAAATCTTCATATATATATATATATATATATATATAGTAGGGATACAACAATACAGTTAGCCTACGATTCAATACATACCTCGGTTTTTTAACACGGTTTTTGGTTCGGTTTGGTTCTGATGACTTGACACATGTTTTTCTTTTGTTATTCTATGCTGAGGCAATAGGAATAGTAAGAGAGTGAACAGGGCTTAAGGAGAAAAAAAAACGATTAATTGCAATACTTCTTTATTTTACTTAAAAGCCAAGAAAAGTACACTAGTTCCTGTTGTATAATAAAAAACACTGAAATCTCCCAGCTGCTGGTAGCCCATGTGCAAACAGGGTAACACATTTATTCAAGTTAATAAACATAAATTGACCATTTCAAACAAACATATTTGTACTTTAGTAAACATAAATCAACCATCTTAATTATCTCAGTGCTAAAAAAAAAGTGTGAGATGGTAGTCTGTAAGTTTACGCGGATCCCGCATCTCCATTCACTAAAAAAGGCTGCAAATCTTTAGCAATGAACACCCCCACTGCTTTGTTATTTTTATGTGTCTCTCGGAACCAGTTGGGTATATTTGCTTTAAGAATTCAGCGAGGGATTGTTGTTTTTTGGAGAACTTTATTATCTTCTTTGCTATCCTGCCTTCAGACAGTGATATTGCTATGATGGCACCGCAGATGTGCAGTCATGTTGAAAGTATATCGTTTGAGCAGGCTATACGTGTAAAACAATGCTCCCACAACATTTTTTCTTTCTTTGGCATTATACTCACCGGTAAAACTGAAATGAGCTCACACAGCAGATTTGAAAGACGCGGTGTGGAGAGAAATCCGACGTTTCCGCTTACTGTTGCCTTCACCGCTGCTCGCCATTAAAGTGTGGAATGATGGTTAAGCGCCCCCTAACTTTAGAGCATTGTGATTGAATATTTTCTTGCAGGAAGGAGTTTCCTCATCTCAGCTCGTTGACTTACAGGCACACACAAACAGTCAATTCGGAGAGATATAAAACACACACAAATTATTGAAATGCAAAACCGAAAAAAAAAACGCAAGCAAAAAATTCACAAGCTCATATTGAACCGTGGATGTCATACTGAACGGTTCAATATTATATTGAGAATTGTGTCATCCCTAATATATATATATATATATATATATATATATATATATATATATATATATATATATATATATATATATATATATATATATATTTTTTTTTTTTTTTTATATCCATGCCTAATATCTGATGGCCAGAGAGTAATTCATGCTTTATAAATTGTTAAAGTATTCGTGTCTGGGATGAAGCAAATCCAAAGACTGTTGTGCATGTGTACACCATGATTTTTTTATAAAATTCAGTTTAATGTGTGATAGGACTAAACAGTGGTCATAAATGAATATTTTCTCAATTCAAATGAGTAGCGGCTCGGACCTGGAAAGAGTATTTCATATGCTGACAATTTTTTTTGTTTTTATTTGAATATATGATATCAAAACAACAGCAAACCAATAAGATTCATGTCTTTGGACACATGCTTGTTAGATAAAACCTTTACTTTAGACATCTTTACAAAAAAAGTTACAATGCAGCACATAATTCAAACCTGAAGACATACATTTTCAAAAATTTGTATTTACATGAACCGTTTAATGTGGCATATAGCATTTTTACACTGAACTCTGAGCAGACACAGAGCCATTTTAGGGCTGCCTTTAACTGGCTGTAACGATGACTATGAACGGTTTTGCTAAACAATTGTGAGTAACAATAAAGAATCTGTGACCAGGGTCATCTTTATTTAAAATGCGCATTAACAACACGATACATAAAAAATGAATAGTGTTTCAAGTACATGTATAATTAAAAAAAAGGTTTCCTTGCCCTATTTTTTAAATAGTGTGTACACACAGATTACAATGACATTCATGTCTGGCCAATAAGAGGATGATGTCACTTCATAAAAAACACTATGCACCTGTGCACACACTGTCTTGTAGTCATCCAGACTGAATGCATGAAACACAAGTATGACAACACAGATTTCACAAAAACACAATTCTTTTAAAACCTTTGAAACTCATTTTATAAATTTGTTTAGGTCCCTTACCATCTACCGTGTAAAACATAGGTGTCAAACTCAGTTCCTGAAGGGATGCAGTTCTGCACAGTTTAGTTCCAACCTTAATTAAACACACCTGATCAAACTAATCGCACCCTTCAGGCTTGTTAGAAACCTTCAGGTAAAGCTGCAGTCACATTAGAGTCTGAGCATGCGATATTCTGTTGTGCGGCGCTGTGAAAAAGGGCAGGATTAAACAAGATTGTTAGACATTTAAAAAGCGAGCGATTGCTCCAAATTCTAAATTTCTTTCCAGAGACATCATGTTTTGATCCTCGATTGGTCTCACGCAGTCAAGTGATGCGATTTCGCAGGTCAGAGTTCACCAAGCTTGAACTTTGCACCGCAGCAACCTGCGAAACTTAACGCATGAACCCTGTGTTTCCGGTCTGACGCATTCGCGTGTGTATGAATGGAAGTCTATGGGAGGAAAAACTCGGTGTGACCGCAGCTTTAGTGTGTTGGAATAGGGTTGAAACTAAACTGCAGGGCTGTGGCCCTACAGGAATTGAGTTTGACAACCCTGATGTAAACAAAAGGCACATTTGTTTTGTTTTTAGTTGAAAGCAGCATCATGTAACACCCTAGTCAACTGAAAAAAAAAATTTTCACTTAAACTTTTAATTTCAGATAGTTAATCATTTAATAAAAAAAACAAATATAATAAAAAAAATAATGACTCATAAAAATGTTCATTGTTCTCATCTCTGCAGTGTGGTGTTTGCTTTCATATGACAAACACTACAGCAAATACAAAAGTCTGAATGGCTTTTTGAAAACGTATGAATACTGTTTCACTTCCTTTCTTTGGAACAAATATTTTGCAGACTGATCTGAGTTGAGGTGAAAATGCATGCCAACATTATTATATACTTTTAAAAAAAGATAATCCTTTCTAGAGCTGCACAATTGTAATTGTTTAATTTATTCAGCATCAATATCGAATTGTGATCATTCGCAATAGTCACATCACAGGAAACGCAACGTTGATTCGGGATTATAGTTCATCATTTGCATGTGTTTTTGAGGTCTGTGACTGTATGAGGATTTGTTTTCTAAGTAATCGTTCCATTTGTAACGTTATTAATTTGATTTAGTTGTTTATACAATTATAAAGATTATGCAGTATTATTTTTAATTTGATTATTCAATTACTGTATATGTGAATACTTTTAAACTGCTTGAAAAACAATAAAACACTGTTTATTTCATTTTTATATTTTTTTATTGTATTTATTTATCAGTGCTTGTAGATCATTTATTATATTCTATGTAGATTCACTGCCCTACAGAATCATCCCAATCAATCTAAAATGATTCCAAATAAAGATATTTAAGCTAGGGCTGGGCGATATGGCAAAATGTAATGTAATGTAAATGTAACGTCAGATATCAATTTGCATTTGGAATCAGGTACTGTCAACTCTCAAGATGAGATCCAAAAATCATTAGGCTGAAAAAACAAAACAGACCCATCAGAGAGATAGCAAAAACATTAGACGTGGCACATGTTGGAACATTCTTAAAAAGAAATATTGCACAAGTGAGCTCAGCAACACCAAAAGAAACGAAAGACCTCAGAAACAACTGTGGTGGATGACCAAAGAATTATGTCCCTGGTGAGGAAACCACCCTTCACAACAGTTGGCCAGATCAAGAACACTCTCCAAGAGGTAGGTGTATGTGTGTCAGGGTCAACCGTCAAAAGACTTCACCAGAATGAATACAGAGGGTTCACTACAAGATGTAAACCATTGGTGAAAACAGGAAGGCCAGATTGGAGCTCTAAAAAGCCTTCACAGTGCTGGAACAACATCCGATGGACAAATGAGACCAAGATCAACTTGTACCAGAGTGATGGTAAGAGACGAGTATTGCGAAGGAGAGGAACTGCTCATGATCCTAAGCAGTGAAGCATTGTGGTAGTAGTGGAATGGCGTGAGCATTTATGGTTGTCAATTGAACTGGTTCTGTTGAATTTTTAAATGATGTGACTGCAGGACAAAAGGAGCAGCAGGATAAGTTCTGAAGTGTTTCTGGCAATATTTTATGCTCATAATAAGCCAAATACTTCAGAACTCATTGCACAGTGCTTCACGGAGCAGATGGAGAATGACCCAAAACATACTGCAAAAGACAGCTGCAGAAGAGGCCTGGTGGAGCATCAACAGGGATAAAACCCAACATCTGCTGATGTCTATGTGTTCCGTACTTCACGCTGTAATTGACTGCAAAGGATTTGCAACCAAGTATTAAAAAGTGAAAGTCTGATTTATAAATATTTTTCTGTCCAATTACTTTTGGACCCTTAGCAAGTAGGGGGAACATATGCAAACTGTTGTAATTCCGACAGCGTTCACCTGATTTTGATGTAAATACTCAAATTAAAGCTCAAACATCTTGTTTGTTTCATTTCAAATCCATTGTGTGGGTGTATAGAGCCAAAAATGTTAGAATTGTGTCGATGTCCAAATATTTATGGACTTAACTGTATATCACAGAAAACTTTTCCAATATCGTCCAGCCCTAATTAACGTTAAGATTTGCAACAGATTTCACTGAGCATTTTTAAACAGTGTTGTCTCTTCCTCCACAGACTGCTGAAGTCAAGGACACATCTTTCAATCATGCAGAGCATCAAGTGTGTGGTGGTGGGAGACGGAGCGGTGGGAAAAACCTGCCTGCTCATCTCCTACACGACCGGCGCCTTCCCCAAAGAGTACATACCCACCGTCTTCGACAACTACAGCTCCCAGGTCAGCGTGGACAACCGTACCGTCAGCCTCAATCTGTGGGACACCGCGGGTCAGGAGGAGTACGACCGCCTTCGCACGCTGTCCTATCCTCAAACCAATGTCTTCATCATCTGCTTCTCCATCTCCAGCCCTCCGTCCTACGAGAACATCAAGCACAAGTGGCACCCGGAGGTGACACACCACTGTCCTAGCGTGCCCATCCTGCTTGTGGGAACCAAGAGTGATCTCCGCAATGACGCCGACGTGCTGAAGAAGCTGAAGGAGCAGAACCAGGCGCCCATCACGACCCAGCAGGGTCAAGCGCTGGCTCGCCAAATCCACGCCGTCAAGTACCGCGAGTGTTCGGCACTCAGTCAGGACGGCATCAAGGACGTGTTTGCAGACGCAGTGCGTGCCTACCTTAGTCCTCAACCCGTGGCTAACAAGAAGCCCTGTATACTCCTCTGAAAATACAGAGGATAGAGGTATTTTAATTCAATTACGCGCAGAGGAATGCATAGGAATGGTGGGAATGCTATGGAATAGTAGTCAATGATGACCAGGAAGCACAGTCTTGCGCCGGGTTCAGACTACACAATATCTTTATGATTGTTATGTTTGTTTTTGATTTACACTCCTAAATTCTTGAACCAAAAAAACTCCCGAAGTGAAAACTGTATGCCATCTTTAACAATGTTTGATGTGTGTGATACCATCAAGAAGGCAGAACTAGTGATTAAGCAAAACAAAGCTTGAGGAAACATCAGAATATTAGATCTGGAAACCCTAAGCCATTTTGTCATCATGTTAGAAAGGTCAGTGCAGAAAATCTTCTGTGCTTCTGTAGGTAAATATCAAGTGTGTGACAAACCACACTGGATGACTAAACAATAATAAAACACGCTAGTCTAGTTCTGTCAGGACCAGATCCAAGATCCATCTATTCAAGCATTCTTGTTGTGGTTTACAATTGATCAGAATCAGGCTGATATTGTGCCATCTGAACCCAACGTTTATCTGTTAAACACAAGATCAAGTCAAATATTTGGTTTTACACTGTTTTGAAACCCCCATTAGCAACAATTTTTTTCTTTTTGCTTGAATTTTCTTTAAGTAAATACTTATTTTTAAGAAGAGAGAACATTTTTGGGGGCATTTCATTAGACCACTAAACATTTGGATACCATTCTATGGTATCTAAATAATATGAAAAACAATATAGAGGAGATGAACCCTTAAATACATTTCAGATGAAAATGGTTTGAGTTCTTCTTGCGTGTTTGGTGACTTACTAATACTATTCCTTTATTGACTTTTTAATTTTCTGTAGTGTTTACAAAAACACATATCTGAGAATTGTTTTTTAACTTGTGTATTATTACTAATTCAGCTTTTTATGCTCATGGCATGTGTGTTCTGTCATTGGGTTGTCATTAAGAACAGACCTTTAATGTAATTAGTGGTCTATCTATAACATTCTTGCATTAAAAGTGTGAGACAGCAGTAAAAGCAAGCAGTTCTTTTGTTTAAAACAATGATGTTAATGCATGACTTTTACAACATGAAAATATTGTCTGCATTAATGTCCACATTTTCAATAGTTCTGGAAGCATTTTTCCTATTAATTTTCCCTTTGTTGAAGCAGTCAGTAATACAATACCATCAGTAACATAAAAATATATATAAAAATATTTAAAAAATGACAACTTTTCAAATTTTGATTTGAAGCCAAGAAGACAAATACAACTACACTAAAAAAAAAAACTACAATCCCATAAAGCAGTGTTTCTCAACCACGTTCCTGGAGGACCACCAACACTGCATGTTTTGGATGTCTCCTTTGTCTGTTGCACACATTACAGGTATTTCAGCCTCTGCTAATGAGCTGATGATCTGAATCAGGTGCGCTTGGTTAAGGAGACATGGAAAATGTGCAGAGCTGGTGGTACTCCAGCAACGTGGTTGACAAACACTGCCATAAAGCATTGTCAAGGATGCAAATAAAATTACAGAAAAACATGAAACCATTCATTTAACGATCTTGATTTCATTTACGCAAAATATCCATATATGTACAAATATCTAAGCAGTTTAGAGCGCAGTTAGACTGACCACGAAGGGGTGGAGCTAAAATGTAGTGCTTCTTGCAAGTGTCTGATTGGCGGATGAATCAGCAGAATCATGGGTAATGTAGTTTTCTAAGAAATTGTACAGCTGAACAGGGTTTAATAAATAAGTATATACATAAAAGTTTCCCAGTACTGGGTTGCGGCTGGAAGAGCATTCGCTGCGTAAAGCATATGCTGGAATAGTTGGTGGTTCATTTCATTGTGGCGACCCCTGATGAATAAAGGAACCAAGCCGAAAAAGAAAATGAATGAATGATTTAATTTATGCAACATTTCCATGTATGTACAAATATCTAAGCAGTTCAGAGTGCAATTAGACGGAATTGGAAAGGGCGGAGCTAAAATGTAGTTTTGCTGCTATTTGCTTCTTGCAAATGTCTAATTGGTGGATGTCTCAGCAGAATCATGGGTAATGTCGTTTTTACAGAAATTGTACTGCTGAACAGGGTTTAAAAAATAAATATATACATAGAAATTTCCCAGTACTGGGTTGTGGCTAAAAAGACATCTTACTGCATAAAACATATGCTGGAATAGTTGGTGATTCATTCCACTGTGGTGACCCCTGATGAATAAAGGGACTGAAAAGAAAATTAACGAATGAATGATTTAATTTATGCAACATATCCACATATGTATGTATATATGTATTGAAAGGGGCGGAGCTAAAATGTAATTTTGCTGCTATTTGCTTCTTGCAAGTGTTTGATTGGTGGATTTCTCAGCAGAATCGTGGGTAATGTAGTTTTCACAGAAATTCTACAGCTGAACAGGATTTAAAATAAATATATACATAAAATTTTTTAAGTGTGGCTGAAAAGGCATCCACTGCATAAAACAAATGCTGAATTAGTTAGTGGTTCATTCCGTTGTGACGAGTCCTGACTAATGAGGGACTAAGCCAAAGGAAAATGAATGAATGAATGAATGAATGAATGAATGAATGAATAAAAAGTAAGCTGACTGCTTTGAACAGAAGCCTATATCATAATTTAACAACTGAAGATTTCAACATTTCATAAGTTTGTCTTTATGATTGATGAGTCAAATTTGATTTCCCGATAGACAAAATGAACAGGATTTCTACTTCCAGAACTCGACTGTTGCGTTTCAATAGCAGAAGTGCCAGTGAAATGCCAAAAAAAGAGAAAAATGTCTGTTGTGTGCGAACCATACCTGATCTTAATTGTGTGATGAGGGTGCTGTTGGCTGTCAGTTTGTCGGCTTTACTTCCTTGTGGTGTGGAAAGTATCTGGCAGTGGCGTCCCGTCAGGAAGCAGAGGTCCCAGCATGCACTGCGTCCCATTCAGCTCCTCGCTCCTCTCTTCCTCTGCGCTCCAGGGTGGGGCCTCTGGACCTTATTAGAAAACAAGGCACTTTCTTCACTAGATGACTGATTTGGGAAAAGCTTGTGTGGATGTAATTAGCACAATCCTAAATGAGCCATTAAAGTAAAGCAAGAACGCTTTCGGTTTGGTCAAAAATGCGGTTTGGCTTATAGATTTCAAAGGTTTAGAGGTGAGAGGTGAGGTTTAGAGTTTGTTTTCATTTATTTGGTTTAGATGAATGTATTTAGATATATGTATTGTATGCACACAGACTGTTGTGAAAAGGCTAATTATTCAATTGTTGGTATGTTAATTTCAGCTATTTTAGTTTATTGAGTATAATGTTTAGTCAGTTAGCAGTAGATTTTGTGGTTCATTAAGGACAAAAGCTTCCTTCTGAATAATTTGCTGAAGTTAATTATTAACCCTCCTAATGCATTCAAAATCAGCACATGTTTTTCATATTTCAGATCTGTTTGGTACTGATAAATTGCCATAAGTTCATATTTGAAACTAATGTGAGAATGTAGTCAAATGGCCAAGTTTCGAATGCTTTTAGTTTGTTTAATATTACTGCACTTTTCTCCTTTTTTGATTCATTACAAAATTTGTAAACATTCTTTGAAATTTAAAATGACACCTGAACCACACCAAGGAATTCTAATGCACAAATCAGTATCATAAAAGATTCTGTCTGACATTTTTGTCAAAATTGAGTTACTGACATATTCTTATTAAATGACAACTTATTTACATTATGCACTGAAAAAAAGTGTTGCATGCAGAACTGTTGCAATCAATTTATTTGTGTTGAATTTAAACAAACAAATTAAATTGAATAATGTTTAACTTAATTTGTTTGTTTAAATTCAACACAAATAAATTGTTTACAACCACTTAATGTATAAAAAAATTGAGTAAACCCAAGGAATCATCTTTGAATATAATTTTTTTCAGTGTGGGATGTTTTTTATAAGTTGTTTACATTTTAAGTCTTTTTATAAAAAAAAAAAAAAAAAGTTACACACATACTGTTTGCTATGGAATACAAAAACTTTGAAGCTCAATAACTCAAAATCATTCAGAACGCAGATAGAACCTTATAATTCCAAGGTGGTGAATTCTTAATGAAGTGCATCATTTTATAAAATCTATAAATCATTAAGGACAAAGGCTTCCTTCTGAATAAAATGCTGAAGTTAAAGGTGCTGTAGGTGATCTGCCTAAATGCTAACCACTTAGTTTCAAATACATCATTCCCCTGTCGTCCAAAGCCAAGCCTCCTGAAATGGCGAACGCTCACATTAAAGGCAACAGAGACCCACTAGATCAGGGGTGGGCAAACTCGGTCCTGGAGGGCCGGTGTCCTGCACAGTTTAGCTCCAACTCTAATCAAACACACCTGCTTGTAGATTTCTAATGACCTTGAAAACACTGATTAGCTTGTTCAGGTGTGTTTGATTGACTTGCCTAATTACACTAACCTGCCTTGTTAATCTAATTAACTAAAAGTAAAATAACCCTTTAAATGTCACTTTAAGCTGAATTTTAGTATCTTGAAAAATATCTAGTAAAATATTAAAATAAATAATGCTGAACACAAAATTTTGTCTTGAAAATGTGAAAAATATAGGGTGAAAAGGATAAATATTGGCACAAATACATAGGTATTATGCGTAGGTATTTTTAAAAATTATCTGATTATATTAATTGTATAATCTTGAAATAATTGGTTTAAAAAGCATACCTTCAATACCAAAACTGTCTCAAATGCATTAAGAGGGTTAAACATTCGCAGCAGAAGGAGGAACGGTTGATTCTGCATGAATCATACGGTGATGTTAAAGTCATGTGTGCGAGTATGTGTGTGTGTGTGTGTGTGTGTGTGTGTGTGTGTGTGTGTGTTCTCTTGGCCATTAATGCATGAGAAATCCCAGTCATGTGAAAGCAATATTTTCCAAGCATTGAGCTGAGAGCCGATCAGTCAGTCTGATGGAAAGGAGGGTCATTTCTGTCCCATGAAGATACATTAAACCTGTCTCAGCTTCTCAGAGGGTAGTTTTATCTGACTGACGCGGCATTACGACATTCCTGATTCTGAAAACATTGACTTGCACTTCTTTGGAATTCCACATTTCAAAACATTCTTCAACTTCTTTTTTCAAATAACATTTGATCATTTATTTTAGATGTCTTTTTATATCACTAAATTATTCTGTCATTTCCCCAAGACAATTTCACATTAAATATTCATACAATTTATTTTGTCCAAAGAAAAGTGTTTTGATTCCACTTTGTATCCTAATAAAATTCAAACAGCTTCATTTTAACATCTACTAGAGTTTTGAATTGTCATTTCAAGCCAGTTTCATTTCAATTTTTTCATCATTCTAAATCAGTGGTGTCCAAACTCTGTCCTGGAGGGCCGGTGTCCTGCATAGTTTAGCTCCAACTTCCTTTAACACACCTGCTGGAAGCTTCTATAGCTAGAAAGAGCTTGATTAGCTGGTTCAGATGTGTTTAATTGGTGTTGGAACTAAAATATGCAGGACACCGGCCCTCCAGGACCCAGTTTGGACACCCCAGTTCTAAATGTTTTAAAAATAAGTCCTCATGCTTAGGCACATTTTAATGAATAAAAAATTAAATGATATTATGAAATTTTATTACAATTGAAACAGGGTGTATTACAATTGAAACAGGGTGTTATAAACATGCTTGAAAAAAACTATTCTTGTTTATTCTTCCATAAATAGATATATTTTGGGTTTTTCCTCTCACATTTGGTAGCATTTTAAATGGCACCTATTTTACCCCTTTTTCAAGATTTAAGATGAGTCTTTTGTGTCTCCAGAATGTGAAAAGTTTCAGGTCAAAACACCCATCAGATAATTTATTATACCTTTCAGAATATTGGATTTTCTGCTCTGAAAACAATGTAGCTGTTTTTGTTGCCTGCTAGTCATGCCTGTCAGAGTGTGCCTCAATCTCCGCCTCGGCTGCGTCAGATAAACAGCACAGTGACAGACATGAAGCAGAAGATCTTATGTACCGTTTGTGAGAATTACTACCGTAAGAACATTCCCAATGATTATTTATTGTATCTGTTGAGTTAATTCAAGCCTTTTTCAAACAATGAGTCACACAAAGTTCACGCACATACACACACACATGGCGGGTGCGTTTAACTTTGCACTGTTTTTGCATGGCAAATGTGACAGCATACACATTAATATCCATCGCTGTATGGATATCCGTTATTTAAAATACAAAATAAACCTGATTTAACGTCTACAAACCGGGATTGAAGCATCTTCTTTTATAATTGTACTGACACTATGCGGCTGTGGTGATAAAGGCGGTAAAATCACTGTAATTCATTACAAACATGCACTGTTTTAAAATTGTTTTAAACTTGTAAAACTCATTCTTAAACACATTGGATGATGGTTGATGATCACAGAGCGCTCAACAGATCTTTCAATCCCAGTTGCTATTCGTACTTCCTGTCTTGTGATCTGATACTACGGAGACCTTTTAATATTCCACTGTCAATCAATTCGGTGGGCGGGGAAACCACACTCCTACCTCATATTGAGATGAGCCTCAAAATGAGAGAGATTTGGATTCTATTTTAACGTCAGGAAATTAAAAAAGAGACTTACTGTCTTTATATCACCCCAACTGACTGTGGACACACTATACCTGCACACAGTCTTGTCCAAACAGCTTACAAAAGATGAGTTTCTTCATAGGTGCCCTTTAAAGTGGTTTTGCTAAATATAAGTAATAATTTATTTTAAGAATTTATTTTTTACTAACCACAGACTTCTGAATTGTTATTAAGCGTTATCATGTCAAATAATTACTAGGTGCAATTGTTTTAAATTATTATTATAATAATTATTATTATTACTATTCAATCCAGTCATATGCAGACTAAAGGAGGAAGCAGCATAGTGGATTTAAATACAGGTGTGCCAGATCATTTCCCTATCTGACTTTGATAGCGACACAACACTGAACATATAGAGGCTAACAGAGCAATCCTGATATCTGCTCTTTCTCTCTCTGTCTCACACACCTGAAGCTTTAGCAGGAGAGTAGTGATTACAGGAGAGCTGTTCAGACAGGTTTTTTTAGAAACTGTACTTGTGCCAAACCTGACCAAGGAAGTAACATGATCTTGACAATAAGTGGACTCCTTCTTTGGAAAATATTTTTAGTATAAATGTGGTCAGTTGCCATGATTTTGAGTGTAACCACACTTTTACAACAAATACCACGGTTAAACTATGGTAAGTGTAGGAAAACCACAGCTAAGTTGTGGCTAGCATAGTACACAAAAACATGGGCTTTTGTTTTTATTTGTAGCAAAACCACGGTTAATTTAAGGTTCATTGGCGTTTGCTCACTGGTTTTTACACGGTTCTTAAAACCACTTTCACCTTGGTGCAACTGAACACTTCACAATTATTTAGAAGTTTAAAATTAAACACAGGAACATTGGTATTTTAAACCACGGTAACCACAAATTATCCATGGTTTTACTACAGTAACCGTACTTTAACTGTGGTATATCAATGTGTCATAATGGCTACAACAATTTTACTGCAATACATCATAGTTATAACGTGTCATATTCAAATTATATTTGAAGTGTTTTGGCTTATAATTACATACTTTGAACAATTATGCAAACACAGCTTGTTTATTGAATCGTCTTTTTGGAATCTGAGGTAAAACTTGTTCCATTTTAAGGGAAACTGCTTAATTCTTACCTTTATAGTTTGAAAAATCCATTCTGAAAAAACTTGATAACAAAACAGAAACTGGAATATGCGCAATAGTTACTGTTATTTTTAAGATGGTGATAAGTGATGCCCTACACACCTCAAACCGTCTTTTATTTAAATTAATGATTAAATTAATTAATAAAAATCTTCTATAGGAAGCTTTACGATATTGTATTTGTGCATACACATTAGATTAATTAGTACTGAAGCCAAATCTGGAGATAATCTAAAAAAACAAAATAAAATAAACCAAGTTTATGTTATAGAAAAATATTTTAAAAATTGCTTTCATAAAAGAGCAAAAATCAAGAGAAACTAAAAATATATAAAAAAAATTGTTGGAATTTTGTAGTATGTATTTTTTATAATATTTTGCATGAGTGTTAAATTTATATTCCTAAAGTAATGTTCAGTGACTAAAATATTATTTTATTAAATAAATCTGTTTAATGAATCTGGTTTATTTAAATGCAGCAAAATATATTGTCTATATTCATTGAGAAATTAATAAAAATATTCATTTTCAAAATGCGGTGTACTCAATTAATGCTTAGCACTGTACAGGATCAGTTTTTACATAAAGGGGACATATGCTGTGTTCATCCAATCAGTGACATAGGTATCACTTTATTTTGATAGTTTCTTTAATGCATTTTGTTGAATTTAAAGGGCACCTATGATGAAAATCATCTTTTGAAGTCTGTTTAGATAGAACTGTGTGCAGGTATAGTGTGTCCACAGTCATATTGGGGTGATATAAACACAATAAGTCTCTTTTTTTAATTTCCTGAAATTAAAATAGGATCCAATTGCCTCCCATTTTGAGGCCCACCGCAACGCAACATAAAAGTGCAGTTTTTCCGCCCACTGAATTGATTGACAGCCGGGTATTTACATGTCTAACATGTCATAGTAACACATATAATCATAACATCAACTAGACAGGAAGTGCGCAAAGCAACTGGGATTCAAAGATCTGTTGAGCTTGCTGTGATCATTAATCATCACCAAATGTGATCAAGAATGAGTTTTACAAGTTTAAAACGTCCCAGTTTGTGGACATTAAATCAGGTTTATTTTGTACATTTACATATCGCATATCCATACAGCAGTGGATATTAACGAGTATCCTGTCACATTTGCATGCAAAAACAGTGCAAAATTAAATGCACATGCTGTGTGTGTGGGTCTATGTGTGTGCATGAACTTTGTAACGACATTGTGTGTGACTCATCTTTGCAGAAAGGCTTGAATTAACTCCACAACAAATACATCAAATAATCATTGGGAAAGTTCTTACTGTGGTATTTCTCACAAATGTAACATGAGATCTGCTTCCTTCATGTCTGTCACTGTGCTGTTTATCTGAGGCAGCCGAGGCAGAGATTGAGACACACTCTGACAGGCATGTGGGAACGGTGGGCGTTTTCTTAAATCTTGAAAAAGGGGTAAAATTGGCGCCCTTTAGGTTACATTGCATCTACATGCCAACTAATTCTCAATAGATTAAAAGTAGACTGTTAGGTTGGGGTTAGGGTTAGTGTAGCTGATGTGTACTTGTAGAGTTTCTTATAGTTAAATAAATGTTGAAGAAGCAGTATCAACAGATATTAAGCAGACAGTCTACTAATACTCAAATGAGAAGTAATTGGCCCACAGTTGCAAATGCAACTTTTAGTCAACAAAATGTGCAACAGGGACCAAAATAAAGTTTGAATATGTGAATATGAAAATAAGAATATTAACCCAGGATTTAGGAACACAGTGTGAAATATCAGTTTATAAAGACCCGGTTTATTTTTAACACCAGGTATAATATAATAGGTGTGAAACATGATACAAAGAAACAGGATTCTGTTCAGCAGGGGTTCAAAAGTGAAGAAAAAGTTGAAGGCTGTCACACATAATAAATGTGAAAGCCCTTAACTTAGAAGTTATCATGAGTAATAAACTGTAACATGCATGGTTTATTGTCATGTACAGTTGAAGGCAGATTATAAGCTCTTTAAAAAAAAATCCCATATGAATCTTAACTGAGCAATAAAAATTTCTCTATTTCACTCCAGAATTTCCTTTCTTTTCATTAAAATTTAGTATAAAACTTTAACATTTTAAAACCATTTCTAACATTTTAACTGCCTTCTCTACCAAAGAACGTCTGTTTTAAATACTGGCTTACACATAGCATTGTTGGTTTACAAAAACAAAAAAACAAAACAAAAAAAAAAAATTCCTGTTGCGCTGCTACACTTGATTTTGGCTTTATTGTAAAAAAAAAAAAAAAAAAAAAAAAAGAAGAAGAAGAAAGAAAACAACATGTTAAAATGAGAATCTGAAATGTTTCATGGCATACTTCAAAAAATAAAGATCATTTAGTGTTCAAAAATGTTTTATTATAATTATGTTTTTAAATAAATTGGTCTTACAGTTCATATTTTCAGATTTTTCATAGTATATGTATTATTCCCATACTTTTATCAACCATTTGGTAGAGGTTTGTATTCTAGATATTATGGGGTGTGTTTAAAAAAATGCATTAAGTGTGTTAACTAGTGACATTAGGAGGTAAGAAATGCAATCAAAACATTTTTTTTCTTGGTGGGGCAGTTAAAGGGTTAAGGTCAATCATTAGCCCCCTTAAGAAATACATGTTTTTAATTGGCTACAGAACAAACCACTGTTGTCCAATGACTTGCCTAATTACCCTAACTTGCCTATTTAAACTTAATTAGCCCTTTAAACTGCAGTTTAAGCTGAATACTAGTATCTTACAAAATAACTAGAAAATAAATACAGTTAAAGTCAGAATTATTAGCCCCCTTTGATTTTTTTTCTTTTTTAAATATTTCCCAAATGATGTTTAACAGAGCAAGGAAATTTTCATGGTATGTCTGATAATATTTTTTCTTCTGGAGAAAGTCTTATTTGTTTTATTTCGGCTAGAATAAAAGTAGTTTTTGATTCTTTAAAAACCATTTTAGGGTCAAAATTATTGGCCCCTTTAAGCTATTTTTTTTCCCCGATAGTCTACAGAACAAACCATCATTATAGAATAACTTGCCTAATTACCTTATCCTGCCTAGTTAACCTAATTTACCTAGTTAAGCCTTTAAATGTCCCTTTAAGCTGTATAGAAGTGTCTGGAAAAATATATAGTAAAATATTATTTACTGTCATCATGGCAAAGAGAAAATAAATCAGTTATTAGAAATGAGTTATTAAAAGTATTATGTTTAGAAATGTGTTGAAAAATTCTTCTCTCTCTTAAACAGAAATTAGGGGAAAAATTAAACAGGGTGGCGAATAATTCAGGGGGGGGGGATAATTCTGAATTCAACTGTAAGTACTGTCATTATGGCAAAGACAGTAGAAATGTGTTATGAAACTGTAATGTAAAAAAAATACTCACATTAAATAGCACTTGGGAAATATTAAAAATATAGTAATTAAAACGATAGGAGAGATAATCATTTTGTCTTCAATTTAAATTTTGACTGTATAGCAGAAAAACAACCTTATAACAACATTAACATGTTTAAAAACGTACTCTAATTTTGCACTATGGTGAAAGATGCCCTTATATTAGGTGAGCAGCACCTGATGTCAAATGGATGCAGTTGGTAAGCTTCTAGCACTGCCTGTTGCTTTTTTTAAGGAAATAAAATATTGATAAAATGCCATAGGGATGCACCGATCCTGGTATCGCTTTCAGGCTCGAAACTAAACTCATAAGCTCTAACTCATGCTTGGTAAAACACTGCGATATAAACTTTTGTTTAGTGCAGATAGTTTTGGAAATGATGATGAAGATTATTATTATTACTATTATTATTATGTCCTATGTTTGGCACTGTAAAGATTAGTTGTGCAACGAGCAGAAAAATCAAACAGTTTGAGTTACTGTTGTTCATAATTAAAGAGAAGCTCTCCGTCAATTTATTTGGAAAACTGCCACCCAAAAAAAGTCAAGATATCGTTAAGGCCAAGAACCAAAAATAAATAAAATACTCATACTCTGTCTTTAAAAATAGTATCACTACATCTCTACAGAGTCACATTGTATGACTTTTGTTTGTAATTTTTCAGTCTCAGCGCAACACCTGCGTCTTGATCCATTTTAGTAAACCACAGCTACTGGAGGAGCTTACAGGTGGTGAGTGTTGGGTCAAGAAAAACTAGTAGGTCACAAATAACTGAACACTACATTTAAACTGTCATTGGATTACATTACTAATTACTTAATGTAAAAAGTAATCCGATTACTAATTACTTTGCTTTCTAGTTACTTTATCAAGCCCAAAATAAATCAGTACCAAGTCATAATAGTTGTTCTTTCTGTAATTTGATATATACGTTTGAAAATAGCAACTTGGTCTGATTCAAATCTGAAAGAATCCATTTCTAGAACTGAGATGAACCTGTGACACAGTCTTTTATACACAACACTGTTAACTGGGTTTAACCGCGGAAGCGTTAGATTAATAAAAATGTAATAATATGAAATAAACAGTTCTGCTGACGTTTGCAAACAGTATTGATAAACATGAAATGCTCATCAGTGTTGGGGGTAACGCATTACATGTAACGTGAGTTACGTAAAAAAATATTATGTTTCTAAGTAATGTGTAAAGTAACGCATTCTCAAAATTAAGTAATAATATCATTTGAGTTAAAAATGTAATGGGAGTTTAGTTAAGTTAATTCACTTAAAAAAATTGCTGAATTAAAATGAGCGTATTCACATTGGACAGAAAAGAAGAAGGCAGAGCCTGACATTTCTGCGATGGAAAATTCTCTTTATTTTGAACACATTGAAGAAAAGGAAAAGAGGATTATGAATGGACAGCGATTTTACTTTTTAATAAGACAAACAGTACAAAAGCCAGGTCAGGAAGATCTCAGAAGATAACATTCTCCTGCATGTTAAGATAAATGAAGGTTGTATTGTGGGCTGTTACTGTATGTGCAGCTCTATGCGTAGCTCTATTAAAAAAAAAAAAAACTGCAAGTTTTGAAATAGTTTCTGTCATGTCAAAAAAAATAATGCAAAAGTAACTAAAAAGTACTGTAATGCACTACTTAAAAGTAACTAAGCAACTCAATATTGTAATGCATTACTTTCAAAAGTAACTTTCCCCAACACTGATGTTCATTAACTGACGCTGCTGGGCAAAATATGATTTCAAAAGGGCATATAGGCTAATTATTTATTTTTTACTAGACACTTCATTTCTGACCCAAGTAATGTTATTATATTGAGTTTAGTAATTGTAATCACACGATTAAACAAATACAAAAAGTAATGAATTACATTATTTCAATTTTAGAAAAAGCCATACAATAATGTGCTACTGTGTAACGCATGACACCCAACTCTGCAGATGGAGATATAAGCGTAACTTTAAAGCAAATGTCACACTATTAATATTGCCCAAAAAGAGTGTAAATGCTTCTGAATACTGACAGAAATCCACGCTAAGGTATGACAGATATGAGAACTAATGGATCTAGGTCAGGTTCACTCAGAGTTTTCTTCCATTATGACTGATGCTGAATTTGCATCCAGCCCTGCTAATGTGTTGTTTCTCATGCGCAGACTTTTATTGCTTCCCTTGATGCCCTTTGACTGACAACTACAACCAAAAGCCCCACAAAACATTTTTGTAAAGAAAGCAGCAGTCAGTGTCCACACACTGTAAAAAAAAAAAATCTTCCCTCTTTAAGTTTGTTAGTTAAATCAAATGAACTTTTCTTGCCATCTTAACTTAATTCAGTCACATTGACTAAACTACTACGTTAAACTTTATATAGCCTTAAAAAATAAGTTGAAACCTGATTAACTTTTAAAGTCCCTATGAACCGGACGCTTTGACCATTATTTTTTCTTATTGTGACGCAGAAGAGAAACAGAATATTAAATGAGAAAGCAGTGGGCGTGGCTTGTTTTTTCTACTGAGGGCTGATTGGATGTGGTAAAGTAGGCATTTCATTCAGAAAGATCGGGAAAGGGGTTTTGTGAGAGCTATTACAACCTAACAGACACCTCCTGCTCACCATTTCTGTTTGTTGACAAAACTGACACCTGGAGGGGCTTGGTTAAATGTTGGCTACGCCCAATTCCTAAAATATATGCAAACAAAAAAAAAACAAAAAAAAACAAAAAACAAACAGGAAGTGCATTTTCAGGTTTCAATTAAAGATTAAGGGCAAACTATTTTTTTTTTCTTAAAGATATTGAACAGATGAATAGTTCACCACAAAGCTGGCAATATGAGCTAACAAAATCATATGGTCAGTTGTGATTTTCTGGGGACTTCAAGTAACATTAAAATGTTTGTTTTCATGGCTTTTTGTCATATATATTTTAAAGTGCAAATTGAATGTGAATTTATTAAATAATATAAATCTTTTATTGGTTTTCTGCTATACATATCTATAGGAAACATTTATGTTACATTCAGCCATACAAGCCTAAATCCATGGGTTGATCCAACTGTTGCTTCATCAATGAAAGTCAATGTGACTCAAAAAACTTTAAATGGAAAAAAAAACTGGTGAATTATTTAATTAGCACAACTTTTTGCTCAGTAGCTGCTGCTAAAATTCACAAATAATTATCAAAACTGCTAGTAATACATTGAATCAAATGTGAAATTCTCAGATAACAAGAGTAGATCTAACTGCCATCGATCGTGCCCCCCAAAATAAACCTGCTGTAAAAACTGGTAATAGTTTCATTCAGGCAACTATATTTGCTTCCTATGAACTCCTTAGTGAAAGCTTTGCATTTACAAACTAATAAAATATTCAAATTCCCATACATTTGGTTTCTGTACAATTATTTGATTATATCACCCAGAAGTAGAGATCTACTGTTTTATACAGTTTCAGCTGCTGCCATCTAATCTCTGTTATATATTGATTAATATTATTACTGATAATTACTTAAAAAAAAAAAAACAGGATGGCAGTATTAATATTAGCAACATGTTGTTGCTGTTTAATATTTCAGCTTATGTACAGTTGTTGAAGGCATAATTATAAGCCCTCCATAATTCTAAAGTAATGTTTAACAGATCAATGAAATTTTTGCGGTATTTCTTCTGGTGAAAGTCTTTTCTTTGTCTGAAATAAAAGCAGATTTTTCTAACATAAAAAAAATAGGATGAATATCATTAACCCTGCTAAAACACACACACACACACACACACACACACACACACACACACACACACACACACACACACACACACACTATATATATATATATATATATATATATATATATATATATATATATATATATATATATATATATACAGTTGAAGTCAGATTTATTAACAGAGCAAGGAAATTTTCACAGCAATTTTTGCAATTTTTAATTTTTTAAAAAACAATTTTGTGACAAAATTATTAGCCCTTTTAAGCTATTTTTTTTTTCGATAGTCTACAGAACAAACCATCATTATACAATAACTTGCCTTATTACCCTGACCTGCCTAGTTCACCTTATTAACCTAGTTAAGGTGTCACTTTAAGCTGTAAAAAAGTGTCTTGAAAAATTTCAAGTAAAATATTAATTACTGTCATCATGACAAAGATTAAATAAATCAGTTATTAGAAATAGGTTTCTAAAACTATTATGCTTAGAAATGTGCTGAAACAATCTACCTTCCATTAAACAGAAATTGGGGAAAGAAATAAACAGGGGCGCTAATAAGTCAGGGGAGCTAATAAATCTGACTTCAACTGTATATATATATATACACACACACACACACACACACACACACACACACTTATATATGTGTGTATTATTTTTTTAGGGCTAAAATTGGCTACAAATCAAAAAATGTTACAAAAAAATCACCAGGAAATATTTTAAAAGGATTTAAATTGTCCTGGTACTGTATATTTCTTTACATCAACTAATTTACTTATAGGAGACGTCGCATATATTCAGCAGTTTAATTTTCACTCACTGGCCACTTTATTAGGTACACTTTCCTAGTACCAGGTTGGACCCCCTTTTACCTTAATCCTTCATGGCATAGATTCTACAAGGTACTAGAAATATTCCTCAGAGATATTGACATGAAAGCATCACGCAGTTGCTGCAGAATTGTCAGCTGCACATCCATGATGCAAATCTTCCATATCAACACATCTCAAAGGTGCTCTAATGGATTGAGTTCCGGTGACTGTGGAGGCCATTTGAGAACATCCATTAAAAGATGGGTACACTGTGGTCATAAAAGGAAGGACATTGTCAGCAAACAAATTTATGTATAGGCTGTGATGTTGACACGATGCTCAGTTGGTACTAATGGTGCCAAAGTGTGCCAAGAAAATATGCCCCACACCATTACACCACCACCAGCCTGAACTGTTGATACAAGGCAGGATGGATCCATGCTTTCATGTTGTTGACGCCAAATTCTAAACCTACTATCCGAATGTCACAGCAGAAATCAAGACATATTCAGACCAGACAACCTTTTTCCAATCTTCTATTGTCCAATTTTGGTGAGCCTGTGTGAGTTGTGGCCTTAGTGTTCTGTTCTTAGCTGACAGGAGTGGCACCCGGTGTGGTCTTCTGCTGCTGTAATGAGCAGTTGGTCAGGTGTACCTAATAAAGTGGCCAGTGAGTGTACATACAGGTAGTTATTAACACAAAACAATAAATAATTTATATAATTGGTGGTTTATTGTGCAGTTACCACCAGCTAGATGTATATTATCTTTTACGTGAAACATATTCCAACAGTTAATATTTACAGTCATTTTTCTCTACAATTTTTTGCAGTGTACATCACATGTCAATGACTTTCATTATATGGATACAACAAAATATTTGTTGTGTTACGTTAAAGAAAAAAACTAAACAGGAGAATAAATGATGAGAGAATAGTTTAAGATGAAAAAAATTCATCTTCCAGATTCGGTTTGATCTCTTTTTAAAAAGGACAGTGAATTTGGACCATTGAGAACGCGAAGGGATTTCCTTTAGTGCTCTTCCTTTATCTGCGAGTAAATAAACAACACTCCCAATTTGGCATCAGAACAGTATTCAGATTGAGTTCTTACAGACATCCTGTGGATTTCTTCCCTCACTCTAAACAGATCAGATATAGAACTTACTTTATGCTCTTATTCAGTCTAACACTGAACAGTTGAACACATTTTTCAATGTGGCTGTAATATCTGGTATTAGTGTCGTCACTCATTATCGGTGCTTTTTTTCCCAGCAGGATGAGAGTTTGCCTCGTGCACTCTCGGCTACGTGACCGCTTTTATTTGACTGTGAAATGAGCTCCAGCTCCCTATGTTTGTTTTTCTAGCGCTAACAGGGGCTCTTTTGTCGGTACGGCTTCATTCATTTGTTTGGCCGTTCCTGTGTAAAAGTTCCAACAGTTACTCTGCTATATGACGGCTTTCTGGAGCATCTGCAATTATTTAGAAACGAAAAAGTGAAATTCAAAAAAAAAAAAAAGAAAAAAAAGAAAGAAGAAAAGAAGATGAGGGTTATTTGTGGCTTGTGAATGACTTCAATCTACACAACGTCAATCTACAACCTCTATAATTTCTAAATTAAATTAAATGTATTATTATAAATTATCAAAATCAAATTCCCATAAAATGATTTTAATATATCAGCATGTACTCTGCCATTTGATAATAAATTATGATTATATATTATCCAAGTTTTAGAAACAAATAATAACTTAACTAGTTGATCATTTGGTATCAGAAGTGGCTTATATGATTGGCAAAGGCCTCTAGATTACACTTATTTAACCAGAATAAAAGATGATCATGCCTTGATTTTTAATTATTTAGTTAGTACAGTAAGGTGCTTAGACAAAAGTCTTGTCACTTAACAGAAATAATGTACTTGGAGGACTGCATCCATACATCTCTGCAATGACTCGAATAACTTATTAATAAAGTCATCTGGAATGCCAAAGAAAGTGTTCTTGCAGGACTCCCAGAGTTCATCAACATTATTTCCATCCATCTTAAATGCCTCCTCCGTCTTACCCCAGACATGCTTAATAATATTCATATCTGGTGACTGGGCTGGCCAATCCTGCAGCACCTAGACATTCTTTGCTTTTAAGAACTTTGATGTAGAGGCTGAAGTTTGTGGAGCGCTATCCTGCTGAAGAAATTGTCCTCTCCTGTGGTTTGTATTGTAATGGGCTGCACAAATGTCTTGATTCCTCAGGTTGTTGATGTTGCCATCCACTCTGCAGATCTATCGCATGCCCGAATACTGAATGAAACCTCAAACCATGAATTTCCTTCAACAAACTTGACTAATTTCTGTAAAAATCTTGGGAGTTCCAACAGGTCTTCTGCAGTTTCAACAGATGATTACAAAATCTAACTTCTGCCACTTTTCCAAATGATCAACTAAGCAATTTGTTCCTTTGACAACGATATCGTCAACAAGACTTTTGTCAGGTAGTGTACATTACCAATAAATTGTTAAAACGATGGTTTGTTCTGTAGACAACCGAAAAAAATAATTGCTTAATGGGGCTAATAATAGACAGTAAAATGGTTTAAAAAAAATAAAAATCTGCTTTTATTCTAGATGAAATGAAAAAAAATTTCTCAAGAAAAAAAATATATATTTTAAGAAATGCCATGAAAAATGTCTTGCTCTGTTAAACATTATTTGGGAGAAAACTTGACAGTAGGGCTAAGAATTTTGACTTCAACTGTGTTTATATTACTAATTCATTGTTCAAACGAATAATGTTAGTTATCCGTTAAAGAGGCAGTTCACCCACTTTTATAGTTCAACACTTGTATAAATGCCTTTCTTCTGCTGAACACAAAACCACATATCTGAAGAATGTTGGAAAAAAAACACCATTGACATCCATAGTAGGGCTGCACAATGTTTTGTTTTTCTGCAATATATATTGCAATGTACTTTGTTATACTTAAAAAGAATGTTTATTCACTTTATTTTAAGGTTCAGTTCTCGCTGTAAGCAAATCAATTTGACTTTTGCTTTAATAAACTCCTAATTTGCTCCTCATTAAAGGTAGTAAGATCAATGATGTAGAATAAGATCATATCCAGATCATTTGCTTTATAAGTACTAATAAGCAGCCAATATCTACAATACAACATATAATATACAATGCATGCTAATAAGCAACTAGCTAATGGTGAGAGTTGGTCCGAAAAGGGTTACCGAATGTTTTAATTTTGATTGGGATGATTCTGTAGGAGAGTGACTCATGCATAACATGTAATAAACAAACTATAAGCGTCGATAAATGCAACAAAACACAGAAAAATGCATTATGCTTTTGCATATGTAAATGTAAAAATTAAACTGCAAAGTCAACTAAGTATCTTGCAGATGCACACATTGCGATATTGATGCTGAAACAATATATTGTGCAGCCCTAATCCATAGTAAGAATAAAAAATACTATGAAAGTCGATGGCTGTTTTTTTCAAGCATTCTTTAGTAAATGATGACAATTTTCATTTTTTGGGGGGTGAGCTGTCCATTTAAAGGGTCATGAAACCCCTCACTTTCAATTCAGGTCTACCTCAGAATTTTTTCAAAAAATGCATTATAATGGGCGTGGAGCTCCGCGATCAGAGGCAGGAGTGGGCGTGGCCAGCAGAGCTGGGGAGAAGGAGGGGAGTGAACAACTGTTGTCAGTCGGCTCCCAAAATGAGACACAAACCGTGAGGAGACGCATGATTTTGCAGTTTACAAATTATAATGCAAAGACATAAACAGTAATTTAATGCCCTGCAACATTTGTGCATTCGTAATTTCATATACAGATAACCACAATTTATATCATTATAAAGATAATCGTGTTCATATAAACACTGTAAATGAGGACTTTTCCCTCAATCCCCGGGTCTGAATGCACTCTGTGCAGCAGGTCTCCTGCCCTGTCCATTTTAACCATTAGCCCTGTTGGTAATCTAGAGGATTTAGGCAAACAAAGCAGCACGGCGATGTGTCTAAATGTGAACGAACTCCTGAGAAAAGACAACGTTCTCCAATTCTCGTACTGCTCTCCCGACAAAAATGCTTGCTGCACACAAACAGCTTTTCTGTATCGGCCTTGACAGCATCGCAGGGAAAAACATGCAACAAACCCCAGGGATCATGGAAACAAACACATACAACCCTTCATGAACAGCTAAATATCGTGTGCCGTGGTCCGTGGACGTGGTTTCACCCAGTCATTAATGTAGGGTCTCACAGCTTAGCACTGACAGGTCTGCCTTGCCTTGGAAAGCACGTGCAGTCATGAATAATTAAGAAGCCGGCTCTTCTCATAGAATAAGAAAACTCCGCTATGAATAATAATGAGAAACCAACGTGTCATCTTTGCACTTGCAGTTTTGCAATCCATCGCCGATTTTGATCCGACCCCAAAAGTCATTATAAACCCGGAAGCTGAAATTAGCTGACAAAAGCTCAAAATTATCCAGTTTTCCCATTCAAAATTAAAGCTAACAGGTGCTAACATTGTCTTATCTGATGCTTAACACACACACAAATCGGTTAAAATCTCGAGTACTCGAGGGTTTCGTAAACCTTTAACATCAATTAATAGACTTGAGATAATAGGAACATTGGGTGTTTTTTTTATTTTTATTAATGACCATCAACAAATGTTAGTCTATCTTATATAAATGTACAATACAAAGAAATGAGCATTTCTACATGAAAAAATAACAAATAAAAACTGATACGTTTCCAATATATCTAGCAAATATATGTGCTAATCTCAGAAATCATCCACCAACTTTTCATCCAAATATTTATTCGACACTGATTTAAAAACAGTTTTGGTGCATCATAAAAATCCTTATTATTCACAACATCATGCTGAACTTGGCCACTAGTGATCTATGAAATACAAGTCCAACACAAAACACACCAGTTTTTATGTTCAACCAATGGCAACAACATCATACATCAAGAGCTCTTGTCGTTCTTAAATCAATAATTGCACTATTTGACCATAGAACTATGTACAAACCTAACAATGCTCTTCAGCCCCTATAAAAATAAACAACAAATGCTGTGCAAAAGGCAACCTAAGAATGACTTTTCACACGATTGACACTAGCGCTTACAAAGGAAGAGAGACTGAAGTGAATGACTTTCAGTAGAGCGAGCTGTTAGCATGTAGACGGCACTTGTGAAACAGCAGCTGCAAACCAACTGACACGTCACTCTGAGTTACTTGAACATTTGCAGATATTTAACAGATAATACGCACTTAATAAGCACTTTTGAGTGAAGCCAACGTCAGCCAATGGGAGTAAGCCGATTGAAGATCAAAATAAGAAGCTAACTGGATGCTATATCAAAAAACTTTTTAGAGTTTATATCACACAATTCTGACCTTTCTTCCACCAATTCATAAATATGAAGTCAGATCTGCAAAATACAAACTTCCTTTTGATTTAAAAAGTCTAAATTCAGAGATTTGCAAAATATTAAACTTGCAATTCTGAAAATACATTTGTGAATTGTAATATGTAAACTCACATTTGTAAGAAAAGTCAGAATTGTGAGATTAAAAAAGCCACTTACCTTTTTAAAAAATTCTGCGGCAGAAATAGTCTGCTATAAAAAAAACTTTGATTATGAGGAAAATTAAAGGGATAGTTCAACAACAACAAAAAAAGTCATCATTTGCTTTATTATACCTTTTATTTAATTAGTCTCGAACCAATATGAGTTTCTTTTTTTCAATTTTCAACCTGATGGATTTTGTCGTTTCTTTTTTCCATGTTATGAACACCAGTGATAACCATCACATCTTTTGTTATCCAGATTCTTCTCTTTTTCTTTTAGGAGAAAGAAACTCATAGAGACCAGTAAACAACAACATTTTCAAATTTTCCTTTAAATGATTCCAATTTTTTTTTTACTTTACTAATTGTTTATTCATTCTCCAAAGACTTATGATATACTTTTACAGTTAAACACAAAATAAGATAATCTTCAAAATATCTTAAACAGTAAAAAGAAATTCAAATGTTTATTCAATTTTTATTTTTCGATAACCTTTCCTTTTAAATAACTACTTCACTCATTTTTTTACTTCACTAATTGTTTATTCACCCTCCAAAGCCTTATGAGTATCCTTTTACTGTTAAACACAAAAAATATATATTTTGAAGTATGTTGGAGAGAGGTAGCTGTTGATATATAGTGGAAAAAAGATGAAAGTCAATTTCCAACAATCTTTAAAATATCTTCAACAATAAAAAGAAACTCAAATGTTTATACAACTCTTATTTTTGGCTGAACTTTCCCTTTTAATAACTACTTTACCCATTTTTAAAAAAAATTTTATTTTACTAATTGTTTATTCACCCTCCAAACTTTTATAAGTATCTTTTTACGTTTGAAACAAAAGAAGATATTTTGAAGGATGTTGGAGAGCGATAGCTGTTACTATACACATTGAAAAAAAACTCTGAAAGTCAATAGTCAACAATCTTTAAAATATCTTTTATTTACCTCATTCTACTTTTTATATAATTATCCTTTCTTTTTTTTTCTTTTTTCAACCTGATGAACTTTCTTTTTCTTTTTTTCCATGATATGGGAACCAGTGAGGACCATCAACTGTTAAGTTAGCCAGACTCTTATTCTTTCAGGAGAAAGGAACTCATACAGACCAATTAAAAACTAAATTTTCATTTTTGGGTGAACTTTCCCTTTAAATAACTACTTCATCTTTCTTTTTTTACTTATCGTTTTTTCACCCTCCAAAGCCTTATGAGTATCTTTTTACAGTTAACCACAAAAGAAGATATTTTAACAAATGTTGGAGAGCGATAGCTGTTGATATACATAGTGGAAAAACTATTGAAGTCAATATTCAACAATCTTCAAAATATCTTCAACAGTAAAAAGAAACTCAAATGTTTATACAATTCTTATTTTTTGCTGAACTTTCTCTCTAAATAACTAGATCACCCATTTTTTTTTTACTTTACTAATTGTTTATTCACCCTCCAAAGCTTTATGAGTATCTTTGTACTGTTAAACACAAAAGAGGATATTTTGAAGAATCCTGGAGACTGATAGCTGTTGATATGAATTGTGAAAGAAACTATGAAAGTCAATATTCAACAATCTTCAAAATGTCTTCAACAGTAAAAAGAAACTCAAATGTTGACACTATATTAATTTTTGGCCGAACTTCCCTTTAAATGATGACTTCATCAATAAAAGCAACTTTCCTTATCATTTATTCACTCTCCAAAGACTTATGAATATTCTTTTACTCTTAAACACAAAAGAAGATACTTTGAAGAATGCTGGAGACTGATAGCTGTTGATATACATAGTGAAAAAAGAAACTGTGAAAGTCAATATTCAACAATCTTTAAAATGTCTTCAACAGTAAAAAGAAACTCAAATGTTGACATCTTTTTTTAGCTGACCTTTTCTTTAAATGATGACTTCATCAAAACCCCCGAGAAACTTATAGTTTATTCACTCTCCAAACCTTTACAGGTATCTTTTTACTGTTAAACACAAAGGAAGATATGTTTAATTATGTTGGAGACCGATAGCTGATGATATACATAATAAAAAACTTTATTAAACAATCTTTCAAATATCTTCAACAGCAAGAAGAAACTCAAATGTTGACACTATTTTAATTTTTGGCTGAACGTTCCCTTTAAATGACTTCATCAAAAAAATAAATCTTTACTTATCTTTATTCACCCTTTAAGGTCTTATGCGTATCCTTTTACTGTTAAACACAAAAGAAGATATTTTGAAGAATGTTGGAGACATTGTTGTTGATATACATAATGAAAAAATGACTTTGAAAGTCAATATTCAACAATCTTCAAATTATTTTCAACAGTAAAAAGAAACTTAAAAGTTGACTCAAGTTTCATTTTGGCTGGACTTTTCTTTTAAGAAGTTAAAAGCTAATAAATTAAACTATTTAACTGGTTTCTGTAGACATGATCCTTTAAAACGTAGCACACCACTGAAGATGACCTTAGATAAAATATTTAAAGCAGCCGAGTTTAAAAACACTGTTATGTGAGGATGTAAAGAGTCATAGGTGCTTTAATGCAGTCAGTCTCGAGTCAAAATCAGCCACGTGTCTCAAGTTTCAAGGAGATGATGCAAGTGTTCACTTCCTGTGTCAGAAGTGCTTTCCCTCTGGAGGTGTTGCAACCATCACCTCCTTACCTCCAAAGTCCCAGTAGGCAGTCATGTGGAAGGCCATGTTGGACAGCACCACCAGATACTCACACACCGCGAAGCATGTGTAAACTGCCAGAGAGAGATAAGAAAATACTGAAGTTTGGAATTACAACACTCATTTCAATAGAGACAACAACTGGACATGATTTAATTACCAAATATTTTGCCTAAATGCATTACAAACAAAACATGTGTAACTACAAGAGTGCATTCAATCTAATGCCTGGGTTATACTTCTGAATGAAGTAATTGGTGTCCCCCAGACACCCTGCATGTAGTCTATGCCATTGTGAGCATTTATACTTCTGCTTTCGGTCTAGCAAGAACATTTCTGAAACACTAGTATGCAGAGAGGTTTCTTTGTTCCACTTTATCATGTCTCTTCCTGTAGAAGTACCTCAATCTCGCAATCATTCAAGAAAGAAAGAAAGAGAAAACCAGCAAATGTTCAATAACTTTCCTAAACCTATCAAAAAGTAAACACAAAACACATCCATCTGGGGCTTCTTCACAAGGCGCCACTCTTGTTAAAGGAACACTCCACTTTTGTTGGAAATACACTCATTTTACAATTCCCCTAGAGTTAAACTATTGAGTTTAACCATTTTTAATCCATTCAGCTGGTGGGAGCACTTTTAGTTTGGCTATTTAGCTTAGCATAAGTAATTGAATCTGATTAGACACATTAGCATCTTGCTCAAAAATTTCAATAGAAGAGTTGCAATAATTTTCCTATTAGATGACATCAGGCACTGCACAATAGCCGTGTTTTCACTATCGCGCCTAAAGCGAGCGAGCCAGGGTGAGCCAAGGCCAGTCGTGTTTCCACTGTCACTTCCAGGGCCTGATCGGGCTAAAGAAGGGTATTCTCGGGGCCAGCGGCTGACCTTTTTTGGCCCGCCGAATACCTTGGCCCAAAGAGGTCTATATTTTATTACTTGCTCCTATGTTCTGAAACACTTAACACATTCCTGTACTTAAGATCACCGAATAATATGCAACATCCTTAAATAAAAAGGAATTAACAGAGAATTTCTATGGTTTTATATTATGGATGCGCTCACTGCGCTGAGTCTCTCCGTTAGTGGCGAGACCGCTCGATGCACAATGCCAACAGTCGGTCGGTGTGTAGCGCTGCCACATAATTGAGGTACGCTTTCTGTTATGTTCATTAAATGTGTGAATAGGCCTGGCAGTAAAGCATACTCACGGTTCTTGAGGCTACGAATATACAAATGAGTAATGGACTTTTATTTTAGATTCTTTATTTTGAAGGGATGAGGTGAATGTATCGGTGTTCTATTTCCTGTTCTGTTGATCTTTTTTTTTATATATACACATTCACATAACATACTCACCACAAGGGGGAGATAGAGGGCACCTGGACATTACTCACAGTGTCATCTGAAGAAGTCAGAGCAGCACATGGAGTAAGAGCTTGCCAAGGTCTACCTTTTTTCTTGTTTTCGTGTGCGAAGGACAATCGTTTTTTGTGGATTTTTTGCCCTTTTTGGACTTGTTAGTCTTTCACGTCTGAACTAAAGACTATCCTAAGAGGACACTTGCAACGTAAGATGGTACAATTATCTGGACTCAAACTTTTCTGGTGAGAACAATCCATTTTGCATATACTCTCATCCACGGACTTTGGACTTTGCACATATACATACATACATACACACACACCCTCACTCACCATTTTTGTATTATGTTATTGTATAAATGTTGTTTGTGTTTTTGTTTCATTGTTAAGACTTGTTCAGTGACATTTGTGGTTCTATTACATAGACTATCTCTCAATCCATGATAAAATTTAAATACAGAAACTAGAGAATTGAACCATATCTTTTTTTTTTTTCTTGTGTATCCCGTTGATTTAAAGACGAGTGTTACATAGTGGTGGCCAGTACGGGTAAATTCAATATTTAGCACTAGTTCTCTGTTTCATTTTTTATCATGGATACTGCATATACAACTGTGGATGAAGTTGAAATTACAGAACCCCAAATTAACCCTGTAATACACACTGTTGATTTAAGTGAAGGAAATGAAACTGATTATACAGGTGAACTATTTACAACTAGACGTAATCCAACTGAACAATTAACATCACTGCTTAGTTCATTATATATATCGGATCATGATCAAACTGCTGATGTTGTTTCTGATGAAGTGGGTAATCAAGGAATTCATGATGAAGTTTTTCAGTTAAAGGAGGATTTATTGGCCCTTTCTGATAAAGTTCAAAATATGGAACATGACTTTAACCAAGCTTTTGAGAGTACAGTGAATCGTGAAACAAACTTTAGACAAGCTTTAGATGATCGTTTGAACAGTATGCAAGAAAGCTTTGAGGATTCATTGAAGAAATTAGAAAAAGCTGTCATTGATTGTTTTCTAAGGAGAGATGAAAAATGGGAAAGTAAAATTAAACAAATTTACTCCACTAGCACCCCTTTTCCTTCTAGAAGGCAAACTAGACAGACAAATGTTACCCATTCTGATATTTTTTCTGCTGCACAGTCACCTATAACCCAACCATCTTTTAATGCTACTTACCATGTTTCTGCTCCTAGTTCCTCAGGTCACCAGACACAGTCTGACGCTAACGTTTTACCTGGTTCATCCTCCTTTTTCGCTCGACCTCCGGTACGTCTGGAGTTCCCCTCTTTTGGTGAAACCTGTGAGACAGCTGATGTATTCAACTTCATAGAGAAATGTGAAGACTATCTAGAGGTGAGACCATTGTCCAATATAGAGCTATTAGGTACACTTAGCACTGTCCTGCAAGGTCCAGCTTTAAGTTGGTGGAAGGCTGAAAAGGGAAAGGTGAAAGACTGGGAATCCTTTAAAAGAGCATTAATGGATGCATTCCTACCAGCTGACTATATGTCTGAAGTAGAAGAAAAACTTAGAAATATGGTACAGCAGCCCAATCAACGGCTCAGGGATTTTGCATACAATTATCGTGCTTTATGCCTGAAATGGAAACCAGATGCTTCAGAAGAAGAGCTGGTGAATAGGATTCTGAATAACATCAACCCCAGAGTTGCAGGATGCTTGAGGGGGACAGTTAATACTGTTAGTCAACTGGTGAAAGTGGGAGCACTGGTGGAAAAGGACTGTTTGGGGACAAAGGAGTACTGGAAGAAAGTGGAAAGTAGTAATGAAAGAGACAAGAACAAGAAATCATCTGAAGCTGGTTCACGTAAACATCTGGCTGGTGTGACTTTAACCCAACATCATCCAACATCCTTCTTGTTGGGAGTAACCATCAAAGTGAATGAACAGGAGATAACAGCCATCCTGGATACAGGTAGTACCTATACTTTAATTCAAGAGAGTGTGTGGAAGAGACTAAGATGTAAGAGAGTTGAAGCATCAAAGACTCTATCCTCTCAAAAATTCATCATGGCTGATGGAACCATTCACCACTCTAGGGATCATCAGTTGATGAGTGTTGAGTGGCATGGAGGAAAGTTCGAGATTGGAGCCTTCATTATGAAAGATTCTCATTTGGCTTTCCCTGTTATCATTGGACTTGACTTTCTGAAGCTCGCCAGAGTGGTGGTGGATTTAGAACATGGGAGATATGGTATGAGAAGAGGAAAAGACTGTGAGTACTTTCCCTTCATGTCTGTTTTACCTCCTTGTTCCCAGGAAATGCCTGTAAGTCCATCCTGCTCAGTGAGACATGCTGAACTCCACCTGTACTGTGCTGTTCCACCTGACTATCAACCAAAAGTTACTTATCCATCTGACACATCAAACATCTGTTTTCCAGAAGAAGTAAGAGACTTGATCACTGCATGGCCAATTACCACCTCAGAAAAACTTGGGCAAACATCGATTTATCAACACAAAATCACCCTCACAGACCACACTCCAGTAACATCAAGAGCTTATAGAGTATCTCCATTGAAGAAACGCATTATTGAAGAAGAGGTAGATCGAATGCTGGAGAACAACATCATTGAGCCTTCTTTCTCACCTTGGTCTTCTCCGGTGGTCCTGGTCCCTAAGGAAGATGGAACTTATCGTTTCTGTGTAGACTACAGACGTCTTAACAAAAAGACCATCTTCGATGCTTATCCCATGCCTCTAATTCAGGACATCTTGGAGTCATTGGAGGGAGCTACTTGGTTTACATCCTTGGATTTAAGATCTGGATATTGGCAAGTCGAGATGGCAGAGGAAAGCAAGGAGTTGACTGCTTTTATCACCACCAAAGGCCTATTCCATTTTAAATCAATGCCATATGGACTGAAAAACTCTGCTGCAACATTCCAACGACTAATGGAGAGAGTGTTGGGAGAGTTGAGGGGTAAGATATGCTTTGTCTACATCGATGATATCATCATTTATTCAAAAACCCCAGAAGAACATAAGAAACACTTACACCAAGTATTCGAGAGACTTACTCAGGCCAACCTAACCCTGAACATGAAGAAATGTCAGTTTTTCACCAGACAACTGAAATTCCTTGGACACCTGATCACTGAAAGAGGGATAGAAATGGACAAAGAAAAGATTCAAGCAGTGGTGGATTTTCCTACACCATCTGACCTGAAGTCCCTCCAGCGGTTGTTGGGGTTAGCAGGTTGGTATCACCGCTATATTCCTCATTTTGCTGATATCACTGCTCCCCTAAATCAGTTGAAGAAAAAAGGAGTGAAATGGGATTGGACTGAGGAATGTCAATCAAGTGTGAATGCTCTGAAGCAATTCCTACAACATGCACCTATACTTGCACAACCAGATACAACTAAGACTTTCCAGATACACACAGATGCTAGTGATGTGGGACTAGGAGCTGTACTTACTCAAACTTGTGACAACCAAGAGAAAGTAATCGCCTATGCTTCAAGGACTCTGTCTCCAGCAGAGAAGAACTATAGTACATCAGAGAAAGAGTGTTTGGCGGTGGTCTGGGCAGTAGAAAAGTGGAGACATTACTTGGAAGGAATGCCTTTTGATGTTTTCACAGATCATTCTGCATTGACTTGGGCATTTATTTGCCCAAAGACCTCTTCTCGTCTAACACGCTGGACCCTGAGGCTTCAGCAATTTGACTTTAGAGTGCATCACCGTAAAGGGTGCGTAAACTTAGTACCTGACGCCCTGTCAAGAGCTGGTGATTTATCAGTACCTAACCCTTGTCTTTCCATCACTTCAACAACTGCATCAGAGTTACCCATCAGTCTGGATGAAATTCAAAAAGCTCAACAAGATGATAAAGCTCTCCTCCAGTTAACATCCACTCCATCACGCTGTGTTGCCAAAGATCAAGCCATTACCTTTGAGAAAATCCAAGGTATTTGGTACAGAAAAGTTCCCCTAAAAGGTGAAGGGAATAAGTATCAGCTTGTGGTACCAGAAAAACTCACTCAGAACTTTCTTCACTACTTCCATGATAATCCACTAGCTGGTCACTTGGGTCAACTCAAAACTCTTCTGAAGATCTTGGAAGTGGCATGGTGGCCATCTGTAAGAAAAGAGGTCTGGAGTTATGTTAAGAGTTGTAAGCTCTGTCAGCAGTACAAGCCTAGTAATAGTAAACCCTCTGGACTTTTGCAGAGTAATTTAATTACTGAACCAGGACACACTCTAGGGACTGACCTGATGGGACCATTCCCTATGAGCAAGAAGCGGAATGCTTATATTCTTGTGATTGTGGACTACTTCACAAAGTGGACTGAATTATTTCCCTTGAGAGACAGTAAGACCCAAAAGATTGCAAAGATTCTCAAAGAGGAAATATTTACCCGATGGGGTGTCCCAAAGTATTTGGTCTCAGACAGAGGTCCACAATTTACTTCTTCCATCTTGTCCGATGTGTGTAAATCCTGGGGCTGCATACAAAAGCTAACTACTGCTTACCATCCACAAAGCAATCTTACTGAGAGGGTAAATAGGACTCTTAAAACCATGATCGCTTCCTATGTAGGCCAACAACACCAGAACTGGGACCAGTGGTTGCCCGAGTTAAGGTATGCCATCAACACCGCACAGCAGGAGACAACTGGTTGTACCCCAGCGGAGCTTATGGGAGGACGTCAGACCCATGGACCTCTGGAAAGACTCATACATTTGCCTCCATCACCTGAACAAGCATCATACACTGTACTGGATCGACAACACTACCTTCAACAGAAGGTCGTGCAAAGAATGAGGATGAACCAGGCTAAACAAGCTAAGTACTACAACCTTAAAAGGAAAGATGTACAATTTAAGGTGGGTGACTTAGTTTGGCTTAAAACTCACCCTTTATCCAGTGCAGTCAGTAAATTCACCTCCAAATTAGCTCCGAAGTGGGAAGGACCTGGGGTGATTACTAAGAGAAAAGGGCCAATAAATTACTCTGTATCATGGGGTGATCCACCAAGAACTGATTGTTTTAATGTGGTTAATTTAAAACGCTTTTATGGTCGTTCTTCCTCCGAGATGCCGGCTGGGGGGGGGATCTATGTAGCGCTGCCACATAATTGAGGTACGCTTTCTGTTATGTTCATTAAATGTGTGAATAGGCCTGGCAGTAAAGCATACTCACGGTTCTTGAGGCTACGAATATACAAATGAGTAATGGACTTTTATTTTAGATTCTTTATTTTGAAGGGATGAGGTGAATGTATCGGTGTTCTATTTCCTGTTCTGTTGATCTTTTTTTTTATATATACACATTCACATAACATACTCACCACAAGGGGGAGATAGAGGGCACCTGGACATTACTCACAGTGTCATCTGAAGAAGTCAGAGGAGCACATGGAGTAAGAGTTTGCCAAGGTCTACCTTTTTTCTTGTTTTCGTGTGCGAAGGACAATCGTTTTTTGTGGATTTTTTGCCCTTTTTGGACTTGTTAGTCTTTCACGTCTGAACTAAAGACTATCCTAAGAGGACACTTGCAACGTAAGATGGTACAATTATCTGGACTCAAACTTTTCTGGTGAGAACAATCCATTTTGCATATACTCTCATCCACGGACTTTGGACTTTGCACATATACATACATACATACACACACACCCTCACTCACCATTTTTGTATTATGTTATTGTATAAATGTTGTTTGTGTTTTTGTTTCATTGTTAAGACTTGTTCAGTGACATTTGTGGTTCTATTACATAGACTATCTCTCAATCCATGATAAAATTTGAATACAGAAACTAGAGAATTGAACCATATCTTTTTTTTTTTTCTTGTGTATCCCGTTGATTTAAAGACGAGTGTTACAGGTGAGTAAACAAATATAATGAATGGAAATACACAGGCCCGTGCGTATACACGTATAAATGTTATGCTGTACATTAACGTGTCATTTGATCATTTCGGTTGTTTTCATTTTAATGGTTTCGTGATCATGCGATGATGTGCTTTATCTGCCTGATTCCTGCTGAACTGGGTGGGTTGTGTGACGTTTGATTCAGGGGACTTTCTGGGAGCGGGGTTTGCGTGACGCGCTGCGAGCTAATAGCCCCACAGTGGAAATGCTGCTAATGATATTACACAGGGCCCGCATATTGTCAATATAGACCCCAGATAGGAAACTAGGTAACAGCGCTATGTATTATCATTGCGCCTCCTTTCAACCTAGAAAATATTCTATTCCTAGATTAAGATATTCCTAGATCTTATTTTTCATAAACCATAAAACATGGTGAAACTACAGATAAAAAAAAGTGTAAAATAGAAAAAATTATTTTGATTCTTTTTTGAGTGAGATGCTAATGGTCTAATCTGATTCAATGATCTATGCTAAGCTAAGCTTAAAAGTGCTCCAGCCAGACCCAGAGACCTTCTGAATGGATTCAAAAATGGTAAAGCTCTAGGGTCATTTTAAAATGAGCCTTTTTCCAACAAATGTGAAGTGTTCCTTTAAACACATCGGCACCACCTCTCTCTACTCTCGGCCCCGTCCACACTTATCACCGCTACCAAGATCTAGCACTTTACCTCTTGACATGATTTAACTGTCCTCAATGCCCACAACCCAAGACGTGCTGCGCTGCTTTCACCAGAACTCACCAGGGTGAACGCACGGTAAGTACATTTATAAAAATGTGTTATTTAATACAGAGCAATCATCTAACCACTCAAATCAGTGATTAAACACAATATATTTTAAGTACGGGTTTAACCAAAAATCACATTGGTCAATTCCGTTCATATTTTTCTCTTATAAGAGAAGGTGCTCAAAATTGATTGGCTGGTGGTGGGTGTTTTTTATAAAGACACCACAACATCCTCATAGAAAAGCACGACACCATGGCGACAGACACCACATGCTAAATTTGAATTGGACTGGCTGTTGCGTTGCTACAGTACATTCATTTTGTGTGTGTGTGTGTGTGTGTGTTTTTTCCCCATTTTATACCAGCTTGTTTCACATTAATCCTGAACATACACTACCGCTCAAAAGTTTGAAGTGAGCTTTTTTTTTTTTTTAATAATTATACATTTTATTTAAAAAATATTTTGTTCATCAAGGCAGCATTTATTAAATGAAAAAAATATATATTGTTAAATACTTATTACTTATTGTATGTAGTTTCAAATGAAATTTTTACTATAGTCATTATTGCTTTAATTACTATAACTCGGGGCTTAATTTGTACCGGACTAGCTGGATCCGGCACCTCTGAAATCTGATCCGGCAGACCGGCACATGCCTCACATGCACCCCTGCCCTGCTCTCTTCACTTTCTTCCGCAACTCCCCAACCCTCTGCACTTTTGTCCGCGATACTGCCCTATTTTCACTTTCATACACCAATCTGTTCAGGGACTTTGCAATTTTTAAAATTAAGCATTGCTATTACCATTTATAATAACAATATCAATAATAACAACAACAACAACAACAACAACAACTATAATACTAATACAAATTTCTAAAGGATCATGTTACTCTACAGACTGGAGTAAAGAAGCTAAAAATTCAAAATTTCAATCACTGGAATAAATGATTAAATAAATTATAAACTACTTCAGTTATTTTATATTGCAATGACATTTCACAACTTTACAATGTACTGTACAACTGTACAATGTACAACAATCAATTGTACTGTAATTTTGATAATACATGCAGCTTTGGTGAGCAGGAGAAGCTTACTTTAAAACATTCAAAAATCCTACTGAACCCAAATTTTTGAATGGTAGTGTAAGTGTATTGGGTTTGGTGAAATTAACTAATTTCCTTAAAGAATTTTAGCCATTTTAATATCTATCAAATGTTCAACTTTTGTCAATAACTTTTGAAATTCAGAGAGAATTTTCATGCAGTAGTTTGGCCCCAATTGGCAAATGACTATGCAAAATTACATTTCAAATGTGCCCAATAATTTTGTCAATCTTTGATAAAGATTATAATTAGCAGTGCGTTTTAATTATAAGTGTTTTAAAGATCAACTTGAATGTGAGATCTAAATGTTATAAGAGGGGAATTGAGCACCATAATCAATAATTCACAATATAAACTGTTGATTGATACTGTAAACGTGTATCATATGTTCATATTATACAAGTATATTTCTGAAGCTTGCTACGAACAGTTTAAAACACGAAAAACTATTCTAACAAACTACGGCTTATAAAATTTGAGTTTTAGAATTCATTTGAAAAGAAATACACATTTATTTAGCAAAGACTCCTTTAAAGTTCATTCATTCATTTTCTTGTCGGCTTCGTCTCTTTATTAATCCGTGGTCGCCACAGCGGAATGAACCACCAACTCTTCCAGCAGGTTTTTATGCAGCAGATGCCCTTCCAGCCGCAACCCATCTCTGGGAAACATCCACACACACATTCACACACACACACTCATACACTATGGACAATTTAGGCCACCCAATTCACCTGTACCACATGTCTTTGGACTGTGGGGGAAACTACTGCGCCACTGCCTCGACCCTCCTTTAAAGTGACATTATAAAAATTCTGCAGATAAATGCAATTTCTGCTGACATTTTAGACACTTTTTAAGTTTTAAACCTCAAAAACACTTTACAAGAAATACAATTTTCTTTATATCTTAAATCTGATTAATGGTGACCATAAAAATCCCCAAATATTAGCAATCAATTATAGTTCATAATAATTTCTGAGTTGATTTTAAAATCATTTCTCAAAAACCATTGAGGGAAATTAGGGTGGGGTGAAGAACAGAGATGTTGCACTCACTTCCTTCTTCACAGTACGTGTTGTGCCGCCTGTAGAAGTAGAACGCCAACACACAGAAGCCGCCGTTGAACAGGAAAAGGCGGAGCTTAAACCAGTACGACATCATCTCCTGGTGACAAAGCGGGTTCGTGAAGAAAGAGAAGAGAGAAAAAGGAGAAAGAAGACACACAATGTCATCAGTTCTCTTCTGCAACGCGATGTGGAGCAAGCAGGTGGAGCGCGGCTCGGTGAAAATACTGCAACCACTTCCCCCAGAGCTGCACTTTCACAGCAGCACAAATATACAGACACACTGCGGTCTTTGACACATTAACTCCCAGAATTCTCACCCAGCGGCGCAAAAGCAACACCTTTTATTAGAGCTGTGCGAGTGGTGTCAAGATCACTTGTGTGTTAAGAGCGTAGCTGAATAATTAGAGAAAGTCTATGTATGAGAATATAAGCTGAGTGTAAAATTGAACAGTAAAAGATTCACATGTTAAAATCACATGTGAGATGTGCATGAAATGTTTTACATGTGATTTTAACATGAGGTTCACAAGATGTTTATTAGACGCTAGAGCGTTTTTTTTATAGGATGCTAATCTGTTTTTATTTTTTTCTTATCCCCTCATTTTGTTTGAATGCCTAAAAAATTATTGCTGGGCAAAAATGTATTGCGATTAATCACATCCTAAATAATATATAAAATTGTACACACTTATTATATATATCTATCCATGTAACACAATTGTTTTGTATGGTTTTGTTTCTATGCATGTGTGTATCACATATACATATTAAGATCCTGGATCTTTTAATCTTGATAACAGATCTCTGGCTAATTTGGTTCTTCAAGCAAGTTCGTGATTAGATAAACATTTCTGGATAAGCTGATCTGAGATCAATGCATGTGTTGTGAAGGACTGATCTGTCGATCATCAAAATCATGATCAGCAATGAAACGTTTAGCTGACAGCACAGCAGTGTAATGACATCATCTGATTAATATTCAATTACTCATGTGAGCAAAATTATATAAAATTCATTGTAAACGGTTTTTTAAATATAAATATGTTTATGTTTGTATATTTGTTAAATACGCAATAACTTTCCACCTTTGTTGTGCACCACAGGCTTTATACTTTCATGTGTCGAGAGTATTTAGCAATTTATTTATTTATTTATTTATTTTACATTTAGAGCAGATTTTCTTTATTATAGTAGCCAAGACCTATTTAAGTTTCTTAATCTGCATAAGGAATAACTGTCTGTTTATTTTAATTTTGCATCAAAAACATTTTGATATGGGTAAAGGTGTCCAGAGCTTTTGTGAAGCATCAAATCAAGCATATTAGCTGTCAAAAAAATGTGCATGACTGCATAAATTATTATTCCTTAAAAAAAAAAAAAAAAAAAAAAAAACATGGGTCCGTTCTTCGTACCTCGCTTAAATGATCTAAGATTGATTTGGCAGATCCTGGATCTTTTCATCTCGATAACTGATCTCTCACTAATTTGGTTCTTCAAACAAGCTCGCGAATCAGATTAGAATGTCTGGATGAACTGAGATGAGATCGCTGCGTGTGTTGTGAACGACTGATCTATCGATCCTCGAAATCATGATCTGCAATGCAACGATTGGCTGACGGCAGCGTAATGACATCATCTGATTAATATTCAATTATCCATGTGAGCAAAATGACATCAAACTAGCAGTAAACCATGTTAAAAGACACGCAATAACCTTCCACATTTGTTGTAAGCTGCAGGCTTTACACTTTCATGTGTCGAGGCTATTCATTATGTATTTCAATGCCTATCAGTGTATTTAGTTTACATTTAGAAAATATTTTCTTTATTATAGTAGCCGTTTTTTTAATCGGTGAAAAGAATAACTGGATGTTTACAAAAGCATTTTGATATTGGTAAAGGTGTCTGCAACTTTTGTGAAGCATCAAATCACTGGCATATTAACTGTCAAAACATGTTTATGACTGCTGAAATGTATTATTGCTTTTAAAAAAAGTCACATATTGTGCATTTCTATTATACACAAATTGTTCTAAAGTGATCTAAAAAGTTCATATCAATAAGTTTTCTCTTTGCACCACCAGGTGGCAGTCTTTGTACATTCATTTCGAGATTGCAGATTGCATAAGTTTTATTAATATGTATAACTTTATTTATTATGTTAATAACTAGGCTTTATATATATAACTTAAAATAATTACTATTTTCCCAAGTGTATATAACTACTACTGTAAGAAAAGATCAGCATTTGGTACATACTTTCAGTATTTTCTTTGCATGAACTAAGCTGATCTAACCCTGTTTCTATGAATTGAGCCTGCTGCCCAGCAGGTTTGATCTACCAAAACTGTTGCTATGACAACAACTCTCGGATCAGCTTTGAAGAACGAAACGATCCTGGATTGTGTCAAATTGCCAACATCCAAATCCAGCTAACTGAGTAATCCACGTACGAAGAATGGACCCCATGTCTATTATCATAAACTAATTGTACTTAAGCGGGTACCTTAAATATATAACTACTAATGTAAGAAAATATCAGAATTTGGTACATACTTTCAATATTATCTTTGCTTGAAAAGGCTTATGAAAAAGATCTCATCTAATCCTGTCTATATGAAATAAGCTGCTGCTGCTCCCGAGCAGGTTTAAGCTACCAGAACTGTTGCTATGACAACAACTGTCAGAAGTTTTGGAAAAAATTAAACGATCCTGGAACTGTCAAATCGTCAACAAACAAATCTAGCTAACTGAGTAATCCACGTACGAAGGACCCCTGTAGTCCGCAATTCTTGTTTGTGTTTATAAAATAAATTCACAAAAATTTACTGTTTTGTTTTCACAAAATCACATTTTGTACATGGAGATAATAATAAGGATTTTTTTTTTTACGTCTCTATTTTTAGACTCCCAAAACATTGCTGTCATATAAATAAACCAAACACTTGTGGGTTAGGGCAGGAACAGGGCTGGACTGGGACAAAATAAATAAATAAATAAATAAATAAATAAATAAATGAATGAATGAATGAATGAATGAATAAACAAACAAACAAACAAACAAATAAATAAATCAGCCCTGGCATTTTGGGGCAGAGTGGGCCACTACATTCAATCAAAATGCTACCCCTGCACGCCCTTGAATATGTTTACCAACTTCCATTCTATAAAAGCACAAAACGCATATTTAGGAAATAATGAGAGTTGAAAATTTTTTAACTTAAATTAAATTTATTATTCAAATAAAATTATAATCCACACTTGAAGTCCATCTTGTGTGTGCCTGTGTGTTTTGAGGAGCCTATACTAAATAATGAACTTAACAAAAACTGCCTGTTGAGGCATGCTGATGCACATTAATTATTAGTATTAGTTTTGCTTAAGTTGCACTCTAGTTTTATCATGTACAAATATCATTATAACCACATTGTATAAATATTATTGTAACTATAAGCCTACATCATGCTGATGATCAAAAACAAAATGTCATGATATCTCATGCGATTGTCTTCTGACCAAGTGCATCTTAAAATACATGAATGACACTCCTTATAGAGCTTGAGAAGCAGACAGTTCTTTTTGGTCTATATAATTTGCTAAATAAAGACTTGCAGGTTAAGCATAAGGAAACAGCATAAGAGGAAGTTGCCGCGGGCCTTGGTGCAGATGAAAAGTAAAAGAAAGTATATAGACAGATAGGTAACTAGATAAAATAGACAGTAACATATTGATCCGTGCAACAATTGTCGATCTGCTGCGCGCTGCAGAAGCAAAAGGCAAAGGCCTGCTTGCCACTTCTTCTCTCCATATGTGCGAGTGGGGTGAGAAACAGGCGTGACTCTCAACTATTTTGACAAGTACACGTTGCAGGCTTACAGAGTCCAAAATGGAAGTTTGTGATTGGGTCAGCCCAATGTCAATAAAGAAAAGAACCAATGGGCTGCAGATTATGCCACATGGGCCGGTCTGTCCGAAAAAGAAACATCTTACTTTTCAAAACATCACAGATCCCAGCATCGTCAATTAGTTAGGCAGAAAAACACGGTCTGCTAAGTGTTTTATGGGCCGAGCAGATCATAAGATTATCAGTACAGCCCAAAAAGTTTCCCAGCGGGAAACTGCTCGGCCTGCCAGATGGCCAGTCCAACCTCGGAAAGGAACCACATGAAAGTTAGCAACTGATTTTTGAATTTAATTTTAGATAGACAATACCTTTAAAGTCAGTGTGAAATTACAAATAACAATCTTTATTTTGCTAGCGTACATTGAGATTCTTTAGGTCAGGGGTCACCTCTCTCATTTCTGGAGGTCCGATGCCCTGCAGGGTTTAGCTCCAACTTGCCTCAAGACACCGGACTGGGTGTTTCAAGTATACCTAGTAAGACCTTGATTAGCTTGTTCGGGTTTGTTTGATTAGGGTTGGAGCTAAAATCTGCAGGACACCGGACCTCCAGGAACAAGTTTGGTGATCCCTGCTTTAGGTGAACAATTGATTAGTGAAAGTAAAAAAAGTTTGTTCAATCATGGTTCATCAGTGTGACCATTCGCTTCTGCGATTGAAGTGGTGGTCTTTCTTTGTTGATGTCTGTTTGATGACTTTAGCCACAATATTTTTTAGCCCTTTTACCATTAGTTTGGAATGAGGGAATGATGCTCAAAAAAAATCCCCGCCCCCGATTTAATATTCAGTTTCAGTTAGAAGTAAATCAACACACTGAAATAAATGTTTGTGCCCAATTGCGTAGTCTGAAAAGTAACTTAATTTGGTAAGTTTTATAGGTCATCCAGGCATGTTTTTCATCCACTGTTTAATGAGAACAATTGTACATACCACTCTTTTACACACTGTTTTAAATGTACACTACTACTACATACTATTTTTGTGAATTACATGTAAAACAGTATTTGAAAAGAGTAGTGTGTACAAACAATGGACACTTTACTGGAGCAACGCACCACACCTGTTACTTCAGGTAATATTACAGTTACTAATGTACTCTGCTCACTAATTACCACATGATTAACACACATATAATCAGGCAGGTCTTCATGAAGAGCTTAACTGGTATACCTAATAAAGAGGCCAGTGAGTGTACTGCATGTAATATTGGCCTTTACATACACATGAGATTGTTTATATCGCCCCCTGTTGATCTGTTTATAACTCGTTATGCTAAACCGTAATGTCATAATCTCAAAAACTCTTCTCACCTCTGAACTGATCGAATACTTGACAATCAGGGACCACAATTTGCAGGTGCACAACATGTGGAACAGAGAGCTGCCAATAAACAGGATGAAGCCGCTCTTATGGACACCTGTGGACCACATATATAAAGACATAACATTATAATCCTTAAAGACATAGACAAAATGATTGTTTTGCAGGTAAAATAACAATTATTAATATTTGATAGAAATATATCTGGCATTAAACAATTAAGACGGTCTTTGCATTGCGAAATAAAAAATAAAATATGCAAAAATTATGATGTAAAGTAAATAAAATTCTTACAACACATTTTTTTTCATTTTAATGAATAGCAAATACTGATGCAAATATTCACTATACACAGACAGTTTTGATTTACGTAAGATTTGTTTTAAAAAGAAATAATAATTTTACTATTTTTTTTCTATATAAAGAAAATAAATAAATAAAACATTTATGCTGAAGACAGTATACTAAAGTAATGGCCGATGAAAAGCTTTGCATCATTGACAGGGTTCAACACTAAGGACTTTTTCTACTGGACTGATCGGGCCAGTGGTTCAAATTTTTTACTTGCCCGTCCAAAATTTTTACTTGCTCCACCAAAAAAAAAAAAAAAGTTAATTGCTATTTCTTAGCCACATATTTTAAATAATGTGTCAAAAATAATGTCTGTAAATCTAGAATTTCAATATTTAAAAATGTTATTAAATGTATAATGAGCAAAATTCTAAGTGTTTTGCAAACAAATTTAGCAGTATGGAAATAGTGCAGGTATTTTATTGCAAAACAAAGGTAGCAGGCTTGCCAAACTGACGACAAACTGTGCAAAACATCACTTAATTTTTTTCATCATGTTTACCCACATAAATGTCTGCTTCAAGACGACTTAACAGAGAAGATGGCATTTAAAGGCTTAAAAGAACAAACTGTTGTTGGTTCTAGGACTGTATTTGATTATTGACAAATAATCGTAGGCAAATTTAACTTAAGTGACAAGGCAGCACTTGCCCCGATTGGCCCAGTAACAATCCTTTGTACTATCCAGAGCGTCTGGCACGATGGCCTAGGGCCAACATGTCAGTCCTAATTGTTGAGCTCTGACGGGTATAAATTATTTTTCAAAATATATAAAAATAGATTCCTATTTAAAGTTTAAAGTTCTATGTAAATTTGTAACCACGATTTTTTTACAGTAATGTACTCTGACGAAGCAAATATGAAAATTATACTGAGTATCATTAAAATTGTTTATTGTTAAACTTTTCAAAAGTATTTTAAATTACAGTAGCCAAAAATATCATATCATTACATTTTGAACTAAAATTAAATAAAAAACTAATTGAAAAATGTGAAATTGTGAAAACAAAACTAAGTTTGTGAAAATGTGAAAACAAAAAATATGTACAAAAAAAGACTTTTATTCTGTATAATTACACGGTCTCACAAAACATTGTTTTTTCTAAACATTTTGAAGCAAAATATTTCAAGACAATCATTTACAAACACACCACATTTAGCAAATCAATAGCAATACAATCACAAGCACATTAAAGCGACCCTGCTCATGTGTGCATGCAGAATATTCAGGGCTTGAGTCCAGAAAGGCACTTACTGTATGTCTCAGTGGAGGAGACGTAGGTGAGCAGAAGCAGGCCAACATTTTCACTCAGAGCTAAGAGGAATGTGAAGCCACTCAGCAGCTGCTCCGTCAGCCTCCTGGAGAAGCGTCCGCGGTAAAAGCTCAAATACGCAGTGGCTACCAGGAAGCGTGGGGCAGAATGCAGACCGATGCTGAAGCGCCAGATGTAGCGTTCAGGAGTTAGACTGATGGCTGCGCTGATCGACGGGAGGTAGTTTGGAACCTGGGAGAGATTTATTTTTAAAAAATTAACTATGGATTTTCCAGGACAGAGTAACACGAATAATTTCTCATGTCTTTATGATTATTAATAAAGCTAAAATTTTAAGATTAAGCCTAGATTACATGATGACCCCAGTGTCATCCCTACTCAAAGTAAATCTGGAATAATGTGTGTATTTGCTTTTTCTGTATACCAAATGATTTATGAGAGGTCTTAGGCCCACACGGAATCTTTTCCGCAGATTTCTGCAGATTTTTAGCCCGTCATTAATTCTGTTTATTTACTTGAGTAAATGTGTGTAAATCTATATTTATTTGTCAACACAATAGCCTAGTGGTTAGCGCGTCGACATTTGGTGCAATAGCATGTCAGGGCTTCCAATGTTCGAATCCCAGCTCGAGGATATTTCCCTACCCTACTCCCCCGTCTCTCTCTCTCTCTCTCTCTCTCCAACTTTGCTTCCTGTCTAAATACTGTCCTATCTAATAAAGGCAAAAAGGCTAAAAATAAACCTTAAAAAAAAATCTATTTTTATTCAGTTATTTTTTTTATTAATTACAGTAATATTATTGACTAATATGAAAATGTTCATCTGATTTATGCACTATGCAGTTTGTACAGTAATATTTTCTGTCTTTTAGTTGATATATTATATGAGAGACTTGCTTTGTTTACCAAATAAAGTGCATCTAATTGGATTGGCAATTTAAACATTAAATAAAAGTTATAAAGGTATTACTTTTTATTTCACAATAATTCCGCAGATGTCCGCAGTTTTTTACCTATATTCTCCGCAGAGATAGCAAAAAACTAGCGCAGATTCCATCAGGCCCTGGTCATGAGGCCTCTTGAGTGGAGCAGGACCCTTGATGAATTGGAAACAACTGTTCCTGAGTTATTTACCATATTATGTGTTAAATCTTTTAAAGTTAATTCCTTTGTTTGCAAGCTGCCAGTTTGGATGCTGATTGTACCAGTTTTGAACCAGTTTTCAGTTCAGTACAGCTGACTTTATTGGTAGCAGTAGGTAGACTCTTTTTGCAGCAAAGTTTGGCATTTAATGCAAACAATTAAATCACACATATTCAAACAATTAAAAAAAAGAATGTACATATGAAAAAGTACATAATGAAATATTACTATTTATTCAGAGCGACAAAAAAATGATGGTTTTGTCCTACTAAAAAGCATGTGAAACCTTCGACCTGAAAGGAGTAGGTTAAACTCCACAGACAGAGGAAGAAAGCTACAGCTACTAATATACTGAGCGATCCGTAAAAGCTGCCTACTATACAGGGATTCAATACTCAGCTGTGACTCCTGCACAGTTTGCCTCATAGTATAAAGTATAAAAACGGTCAATAATGGTACCCACATATTTGTAGTTTTCCATGCAATCTACTTTTTTGACCCCTGACATTTTTCACACTGATATTAACCTGATATTAGTTTTGATAAGACGGCTGAAAGTACAATAACCAGCGTTAAGTAAGAACAGATTGTACTGTGTGTGTGTTCTATTAGTGTGGATCAGTATTACAGGTCTGGGGTCATCTCTGAATACCCTAAAGCAGTGGTTCTCAAACGTTTTTCATCAAGTATCACCTCAGAAAAACATTGTCTCTCCAAGTACCACCATAATGACGAGGCAGATTAATTCTTCTTATTAAGAATATCTATTTTTGTCAGCCTCTTTAAACATTATACATAGTTTGAACATTAACACTGTGCTTATAGGAAATGAATAAATAAATAAATAAAATAATCAATGTTTAAAATGTACTTTTAAAAGTTAATTAAAAATGATACACTGCTTGACCAATTCATCCATGATTTATCCATTCATACATGCGGAATTTCCATGATTTGAGAACTCATGTGAAGTGAACTGTGGAGTTTGTATTAACTGCACACAGAGACTAACTTTTATTAGGCTATATTCTAGCTGCAAGCTTTGAGACAAAGTTGCTTGAGTCTATGTTCTGTGACATTTGAATCACATCCTGATACATTTGCCTAAATATGAGGTAACAAATTAATAAATCGAAAAGCCACCCTGCTTTACAAAACAAATAACTGTGTGTATCAAAATCGCACATTATTTTACACAACTACGAACACACTTTTTTAACAAATTTGTGATATTTATTTTGGCAATGACGCAGCATGCAGTAACCAAAATGCCAACACAACAGCACTGGTCTGCAAAAGCGCTTCTCTAGCGTGTATCTGCTCTGCTAGTGCCGCGGCCTCTCGCCTTTTTCTCTGGCCCTGCGCCAAGGTGGGTAGGTTTTTAGCATCTGATGACGTGATAAACTAAAGTAAACATTCTCAGCACAACGATGTGATCGTACGCTTCAGGGAACAGCTGGTGCTGATCACATCAGTTTAATCAATCGAGTCAAAGGGTTAAAAGTGTATATATATATATATATATATATATATATATATATATATATATATATATATATATATATATATATATATATATATATATATATATATATATATATATAAATTATTTTATTATTCAATATTTCTCTGTGTACCACAAGAAGGAAGCCTACATGCCACTAGTGGTACGTGTACAAAAGTTTGAGAACCACTGCCCTAGAGCAATGGTCTCAAACTCACTTCCTGGAGGGCTGTAGCTCTGCATACTTTAGCTCCAACTCACAACTTCTTAATGTCTCTAGTAGTCTTGAAAAACTTGATTTATTGGATAAGCTATGTTTGATTAGGGTTGGAAAAAAACTGTGCAGATCTGTGGCCCTCCAGGAATCCAGTTTGAGACCTATGCCCAAGAGGCTGTCTGACTTTTGTATGTGAAGTAACCATTGTTAAAAAAAATTATCAAAATATAAATTTTTGCTGTGCCTATCAGAAAATATAAAATTATTTTAAAAAGTTGAGCAATTTCAAGAACTAGATCTTATAGTTGTGTCCGTCTGATGACTTTTTAGTCAGAATAGTAAACATTTTAATTCTAATAATCTCCATTTAAAAAAAAAAAAACTATGCAAGGAGAGTTTCTGTTAAATCAACATACAATTCAAGCTTAAATTAAAGAATTTCAGCTATTTCCATGCAAATGGATCAAATTTTCTCAAAACAAAAATCGAGTTTTTACAAAAGTTCTTTGTGTAGACTTGTACTATACAGTGCTGTGGAAATACTCAAAATTGTCTTCAATGTTTTCAAATTATTTTATTTGTTTTCACAAATTCACATCACATCCATAATGAAGCTTTGTAAAATGATAAAGAAATAATTAATCATTTCTGTTCTACACAGAGCAAACTCTTATCCTTTTAATTGGTATTATCTATTTTTGTTGTAATGATGTTGATAAAACCACATCTTGCACATCACTTATTTAATTCCAATCACTTTTTAAAAACCTTTTGTGATAAGTGAATTCATATAAAAGTGTCTGCTTCAACGACACTCAAATAATTTTGAGAACATTTAGGTTAAAATTAAATTAAAATACATTTGATTATATTTTCAGTGACTAAAAGGGTAAAATCTAGTGGTTTAAAAGACAGTAACAAATTACAAAGATTCAAAATGACAAAATAATATAAAAAAATTATATCTGAGGCTGTCAGAGTCTGTTATTATTATGCCATTGAATATGTATTGTTCTAAATATGCCAATGAAGAGTTCGACTGTTAACACTGAATGAAATTTAACAAGGTATTCTCAGAAAATTTATATCAGTTTTTTATGTTTTATGTGTATACTTGAAAAATAACATTTGGAATTAATAGCAAATACTATAGTGCTTTTGAAGTGAATTATAGCTATAATCACTTTTTACATTTTATAGTATTAACAAAAGTAAAAATGAACTGAAAAACTGTAATTAATACTGCAGTATACTTTAGTTTTTACTACAGTAAACTGGTGAGTTATAGTATAATATTTTCTCTAGTTAGTTGTAGGAAACGACAGCACTGGGTAGTTTATTTATATTACCATAGAGAAGGCTTGCCATGATAGACGGTGTTGACGGTGATACCGGTTTTAAGACGCAACACCGGTGACATCACTCTTCCATCGTGACACCTATGGGTGGGTCGCGGGTAGATCAATGGCCATAAATACGCATCGCATACTCTCATTCTAAATATCACGCTACCATCATCTCACAATGATTAATAATAAATATCTTATTTTTTTATTAAGAATAAGATTTTTATAAAATTATAACAAAGATCTTATTTTTTATTAAAACAAGAGTGATTTAGCAATGCCGCGCCATTGACAATCCAACTGCAGAGAAACAAAGCAACCATCGCGGCAACAGCAGTGAGCACTTTTTCCGAAGTTCAGCTCTTCTTTTTTGCACTTGATTATGTGTTTAATGTTAAAAAATCAATAAAGAATAGGCCGACAAGAGTGTAGGCTATCCTGTTTGTGCGCGCATCTTTTATCACTGAGGCTGCTCTCTTCAAAAACCGAAAGTTGCTTTGTCTGTCTGGCAATATTTCATCTTTTAATCGAATGAAACGTTCATTTAGATGAGCCAATATTAAAAATTGCAATAAAGTAACTGTGACGTGCGGCCACACATCGAATCTGAGGTTTGACCTCATCTCTCTCTCTCTGTCAGAAATCAAGACGCCACAAGTTAAGTTGCAAAACTGAGGCTTAGAGCTGCTGACAGGTGGAAAAGCTAAAGCCTTTGCGAAATTTGTCAAAATACAGCACTGAAATTAACAGGCATAAATGTCTTTGAGCCAAAAAAAGACTATTTGTAGGATATCTGTCAAAACACAATTGAAGCCAATGTTATGTAGGAGTTGTGTAGCCTATTAATGATATTAATTCTAATAAAAAGAAAACCAAAATAAACAATTTATTGCATTTTTCGTTTGATAAAAATATACGTAAACGAAAAAAAAAATCAAAGGATGGCTAGTTTTTATTAATGTGTTTTAATATTAATGAAAATATGCTCAGCCTATTTAAACTTAACAGATATATACGTCGCTAATAGACAAGCCATTCAAAATATTATTTTATTGTGTACTGGGTAATGTATATGTTACAAATAAAACTAAACGTAGCATGTCTCGCTGTGATTTAAAACATACAATTCATAACACACCAGAGCTGTAGACCTACAGTCTATGCAGTGTGTTAACAGGCCGGTGTTGGTCATAGTCTTACTGCGCACCAAACTGATCTGATCTGAGGGAGATTATGTTACTCGATAGACAACATTAACTTGAGAGATTTTAAAAATAAAAGGTATTTTTAAAAAGGAACAACACGCAAATCGGCAACAAATAAAACTAAAAATAAAACGTCTTGCTGTGTGTATTCCGCCACTGAGTAGTGTACAATGCTCTTATGCAGCTCCTGTCAACTGCCGCTTGTGAGAGAGAGCTCAAAGCTGGTATCAATATAACCAAAAAAGCAAGATCATATACTTATAAACATTCCATAACAATACTTATCGAAATATTTATACATTTACATGTTGTTTATTGAGATTGTGTGATCTGTAGGCTGTCTGATCTTTGCAGAAGCTGTAAACGGACACATGTGCGGTGATGTTTAGCTCTGACGAGGCACTTTTATTTAGCCTGTAGTCTTTAAATTGTTTTACATAATGTTCAATTTCTTAACATTTCTTTTTTTATTTAGTTTATATATAAAATGAGTGCTAGCTTGTTTAGTTTTGATCATTATGCAAGGATCACATTTCATATTCGGTTTATTCTTCAATAGCCTATAGGTTTGTTAATGTGTTCATAAACGGAAAGTTCATGAGGACTAAGCTATTATTATATAATACGTTAGGTTTTTATGGTTGTTATTTGTTTGATTCCAACTTCCACAGTTTTTTCAGCCTATAGCATTGTTGTGTTTTTTCGTTATGTTAATAAAAGTTATGTGTTTAATAACAGTGATTTTTTTTGTAGTTTCCTCTTGTCCATTCAAACAATTGACGCCGAATTGGCAATTCCTGCAAAACTGAAAATATTATACGCACGCATTCATAAGCTATTTAAAAGCAGGAAAAAGAGAAAAAGAGGAAATTCCCACTCCGACTGTGATAACGGTATAACCGGTCTTGTCACATGTCGATTAACCGGTGGGGAAACTTCCTCATCGTCACAACCCTACGAGCTGTATTACCACATCAACTATAACATTATTACAACAAATTCATTCAAGTACTTTACAACAGTATGGTTCAGAAACACTATTTAGGCCCGTTGCCAGGGGTGGTTTCTGGTGGTTAAGACCCACACCTCTTTGACAAAGGTCCAGAATTTGTCCCACACATGAGCTCATTTGTCCTATTTTGCCATCATAAATTGTGGAAATATGTTATTGAAGAAGGCTTTAAGACTGAGAAGAAACTGACGAAAGTGAAGTTATCTTTCACTACTGACCTAATGTGTTGTTAAATAGTAAAAACATTTTACAAGTAACTTTTATTCTAAATCTTAGACCTTAGTCTTCAAAGACAAAAAACGATCATTAAAAACTTTAATTCTGAAGATTATAAAATTACATTTTAACACTAATTAGGCTATTGTTGTTTTCCATGAATTTTCAAATGTACATTTTACAAGAGAGGCTAGAAAAATCAGGAAGCTCCACATATTATTCTTTAGGGCTGGGATGATAAACGATATTTTATCGAATCGTGAAAATTTATGTCAATAACAACATTAAGCTCTGGACTTTTCTTACTCTATAATAATCAAGGAGCCCATCACACAGAAGAAATGTAAAAACAATGGGAAAAGCGTGCTGATATTAGAGATGCACCGAATTTTCCACCACCGAAAATGTATCGGTCGAAAACATGTTATGGCATTTATTATTCGAGTGGACAAATTCTGACGGGAAAGTTGAATGTGATGGCCAGTTTGTTATTTGCCCAATAAACGACAATCTCTTTTACTTAATTTACAAAACAATTTACCCAAAGCCGTAACATTCAATTTTCCCATCTAATGATATATGATGGGATAAATTTGTATTTTAACAATAACACATAATCAATTTTTTTTTTTTTTACACTTTTTTATTCTAAATCTTTAGGAAATATTTTGGTACATTAAAAATAAAAAGTGGGATAATGCTGACCACTCGACAAGCGAGTGCAGATAAAAAGAGTGCTTTAAACGTCATTAAAAGTATTTAAGCAGTGTTTAAACCTCATAGTTGGGGCGAATAACTGCAAAAAGGACTGCTCTTCAAAAAAAAGAACCACGCCAGACAGGCTACGGGTTGATTTTATATTCGCACATTAAGACTTTCTGCTCAATAATATAGTTTCAGAATAGTATGCTAAGCAAATTCTAAATAGGGAAATCATACTAGCAGCCAAACACTCTCAAAGTACAACACTGTTCACTGAATGAATGAATAAATGAATGAATGAATAAATGAATGTGCGAATGCAAAAACAACTTCATCCCAATGTCCAGGGACGTGTGTGTGCCCGTTTTCTCACCTGGCAGTGTGTATAGGTGGCATCATTGTAGTGGTAGAGCATCGCCAGCACGATACAGGCGACGAGGCCGAGCAGAGGCAAACACACCGTAATCACCGCTAGCCGGGTGAACGGCACGCGGATCAGAGGCTTGTCTCGATCCACAGAACCGTACGGGACCTGTTGCATCTTCCCTGGACTAATTACATCCCCTGATGTGTCACAAGCGACAGACAGACTCCCTGTAGCCCATGGCTCCAACCTAGTCTCTGAACTAACCTTACATGTCTGACAATTAGCTTAAGTTGAAACTGAAACCGATTTAAAGTCGCTGCTGGTTATCACTGAAGTACTTAGCGTTAACATGCTTTGCGAAATATACTGAAACTTTACATTTGTGGCGTTGGTTTAACTACAGATGAGTTCTGGATTAAGCTGCGTTTAATAAACGAGTCGTTAATGTTTTAATTTGGGTAAAATGTCTAAGTTTTCCGACTGGATGTGAATGATTCGTGGAAACATCCGGTCACGCGGAATCTACATTTCAAAATCAAAGTCCTCGTGGTGTTTTTAAAAGGGATCGTTCGCCCCAAAATTATTTTTTTCATTCAACCTGTTTTTCTTTTGTTAAACACGAAAAATATATATTATGAAGAATGTTAGAAAGGAGTACCCAATGTAGTTTTTCCATAATCCTATTTTAATGCACATTTTTAAATTTAGCATCAGATGTGTGATTGATATGCCCAAAAACAACCTTAAACTGCAAAAAAGTTTTTATGCCTGCTTTTGGTGATTTTTGGCTTGTACAAACGAAAACAATCAATGTAAATAACTAAACAGAATCGCATTCAAACCAAATAAACATGGCCATAGCTGGCATTAAATCCTATTGTTACTAATTGCAGTAGTGTCTCCATTATGATTGCCTTCAATTATTTAATGTTGGTAACCAAATTACCAAGACTGTCGTCAGCTTCTCAAACATCTTGTTACAAACACAATGGGATATATGCACACAGACTTTACATTTTCAGCCAGGGAGCCCATAAGGGTTTCTGGTGAACTGTCTTTCCATTACAAAATTGTGAAGTTTAAGATCTGATTTCTTTAAAAATTAGTGCTCTTCATTGCCTATTAGATATACAAATTGAAGTGGGTCTCAGATCGTACAAGAGGCACTGCATTAAAATCCACTTTCCATGTCTTTAAAATGACAAATTATTTTACCCCAGTATTTTCAATGGAATTTCTGCACTAGCCTGTTGCTGACAGCACTAGTGATTACAACGGTCTTTCATCTCGATTTACACTTGAACAACTAAATGAATGCTAACTGACTGTATTGCAATTACATTACAACAGCGATGCTGTAAAAACAACCTTGTGAAATTGAAAATAGTCACATTCTTGTCTTAGGATAATTTTTAAAAACTGTTTTGATCATCTTCAAATGTTAACTTCTGTATAGTGTAGTCAACATTTGAAGTGGATCAAAATCTTTCATCAAAGTTGTCCTAAAACTAATGAACAATAGGCATTCGTGTCTAAGGACAACTTTGAAAAACTTTTTTGATCCACTTCAAACGTTGATGATCGTATATACACAAAGGTTTGAAATCATTTAAAAAAATGATGAGAACATTTTTGCGCTAAGTATTTCAGATCATTTCTATTTTTTTTTTTCAGTAACAATTAACAAAATGTTTGTGTTAATTTAAATAAAGATGTCATATGGTGGAAATACAAAATTTCTAGACCCAATCTGATATAAAAAAAACAACAACTTTTATTCAACATACAATGCTGCTCTTGTATGTTTCACTGACCACATGTATTTAGGGAATGTGAACCATTCATTTGAGGGAGCATTATTACATTGGCTACATTATGTGCTCTTCTTTTTCGGGACTGTGTAAGATAAAGCACTGATCCATCCAGGTCCAGTATGTGTGAGTGGATATTATAATGCTTGTAAAAAAACACACCATTATTTTCTTCACATCATCAAATCCACAGTGATAATGATAAAACATGAGTCATGACTGGATTAAAAAAAAAAAAAAAGTATTGCTAAAAGGCAATCGGATCACATTGCTTGAATTCATGAGAAATGCTTCACTGTGTATTTGAAATGGGCTCTGATTGTATGTCAAAATATAATTTATTTTCTTTTGAAGAAAAAAAAAAAACATGACAGCTTCATCCTCTGCCCTTTCTTTGAGAAGTCAAAACAAAACCCTAACCTGCACCTTGGTTTCTGGAGGAAAAGTGTGATGTTTCTAGACTGATGAGAGTTGGGATTTTGGGAATGTTTAAGTTTGGATATCAGGGTCTCTTGGCCCAGTCTATAGATGCTCTCCAACTCTCAGTGAGTGAGTCAGGAGTCGCTGTCGGAGCCGTTGCTGCTGTCTCGACTGATCTCGATCTGCAGCGACGGAAGGTTGTCCAGTCTGCTTTTCTTCATCTTGTTGGACTGCTGCTCTTTCTGCTTGATCATTGCACCCCACATCTTCTGGAGATGAGAGTCGTCCTCTTCATCGTCGTCCTCCACTCCGTCAGAATCTTCATCCTTTCTTCGTCTTATTCCTCTGGAGGAAGATGCTCGTGATGAAGGCTTGTCTTCGTCTCCGCTGCCACTGTCCTTGTGAGACGGGCCGAGGCGGCTCCACAAACCACCTTAAGATACAAATGTTATGGTTTGTAAATGAGTCATAACGAGTGTTGAGCAATAACATGTTAAGGCTGATTTATACTTCTGCGTCAAGCGTATGCTATGGCGCAGCCTACGCAACGACGAATAGCCCTACTCAAAAAATGTAACTACACGTCACAACAACGCGTAGCGCAAGCTCTGTGATTGGTCAGCTTGGTAGCGCTGACGATGCGAGCCCGATGGAGCGATTGTTTACAAGTGTGGAGTCCCGTGAAGGAGCTCTGGATGGAAGGTTTTGTTTTGTGTTTACCTCATAGTTAAAGTTGTTGCACGTCCGCCGCTTCCTGCCTCAAAATAAGCGAGTTTGAGCCACTTGTACATTCAGGAAGCATTCAGAAAAAACAAAACACCAGCAAAGAAACTCGACACTTAGGAACATTAACACCTCACTGCCAACTAGCGTTTTGGAAGTGTTAATGCAGAATAACAGAGACAGAGCGCAAAAGTATAAATGCACAGCTACACGCGTTGCATGCGCCGTTGGTTATGCCGGTCACTTGACGTAGAAGTATAAACCAGGCTTTACTAGCAATGTGTTACTGTAACGGCATTACTTCTGACAGTAACTAATGCAGTAACGCATTACTTTTTAAATATAGTAACTCTGTTATCGTTACAATACAATGCATTTGTCCGTGACTCAATTAATTAATTAATGAATTGTGAATTAATTAATTTTGGCTGCACTCTAGCCTACATCTTTCTGTTTACAGTGACGACACATTGGTGGATGTTAACCAACACTGCAAAGAAGACGCGTCGTGTACGAGACACCAGACTATACAAAAGTAAAGACAAAGCAGAGATACCAGCTGCACGCGAGAGGCAAAGAGGTAGACTGACTGTACGCACAAGAGACTGAGACTATTACCGTTACTATTAATAATTCCTATTACTAATACTTCTGTTTGTTGTTACAAATAAATAAGCACAGGTGGTATCTGTATTACAAAATTGATTATTAGAGACAGAAACACAGTTCGGTTACATTTCAGAACGTGTTATTTAAATGTATAGCGTTGTATTGCTCAGAAACAATGCTGATTTTTTTTATTGTTTTACACATTTTTATAGCAGTTACACAACAGCAGATTTTGCTTTTTGAAAATACACGGCTTACTTTCCATAAGTTGTTGACATACTACGTTTTATTTGTGGTTAGTTTAAAAATTGCCGATAGATTAAATTTTTAAACAGCTGTTATGTTTTTGTTTTGTTTAAAATGCATAACATTTATGGACGTCTTTAATAGTACTTTCACCAAATTGATTCTGAATAATTCAGATTACTTTTATTTATTATTTCGTTATTAAGGTTGTTGTGCTTGTTGTATATTGTCGCTATTTTCATACTCAAGCTTTGAAGGAACGTTTAAGGGTTAAATACAAACGTTTATGATGCGGATGTAACTTTAGTCTTTGCTTTTTTGTTTTTTTTATTTTTAAAATCCCCAGTTTATTAGTGTTATTACGATGTTTATCCCAAAATTGATCAAATAAAGTGATTCGTGAACTCCATACATACATAAGTTATTTTATTTAGTACGTTTATTCAGAACCACTCTTAGGAAATTTTATTAACATTTGTCCATACAAAGCCCTTTTAAAATGGACCATCTTGCTCAAAAATTATTAAATAGTAGGGTTGGACATCATTAGAATGTTATTGATACTGATTCCAATTTCAGTTCAGCCTAATAATTTTTGATTAAAATAGATACATTTAAAAAGGGGGTTTTATGCTTTAATAAACAATCAATCCGAGAATACCAAAGGACTCTTATTTTGAAATGCATGTCTTATTACCCCGAGCTGCTCATTCAAAATGAGTGAAATATGTACTCTTGCAACCATTTTCACATCACAATTTGAATGTTTTTCTGTTACCATGTTTTTACCATGCTACCACATTTCTAAAATTACAAACTTAACAAAATTTGTATTTACACGAGAACCACAAAAATGCTAAATGTATACAATCTTTCCAACATTGATGAGAAATCTCATTTGAAATTTATGAGAACATGTAATCAGTAAAAATACCATAATTATTAAAGCCTTTGGAATTAAACCAATTTACTAAAATGTTTTTTTTTGTCTTCATTACTCCAATGTTATATTAGTATTGGAGAGCAAATATGAAGAGAACTGAGAAGAGTGCTGAACTGAGGTGTACCTGTTTTCTTGTCTTTGGGGGGTTCAGAGAAGAGACTGCGATTGTCATGTTTAGCTACACCGAGTCTGCTGCGCACGTCGCTCAAAGGCTCTCTCCGAGACGCCGTCTTTCTGGAGATCACAGGAGACACAGAGCGACGTCTCTCTGGGGAGTGTGGTCTCTTGCCTAATCTCTGTCTCACATCTGTGGAGAGGAAAAAAAAAAAACAGGTGAGTCTCTTCCACATTTGCTCATGATGAAAACTGATAACAATTCAAAGCCTGTATACTATTTTCCTGGCCCAATTTTTCATTATGGTTTCCACTTTTTCCATGACAAGCAGGTTTAAGGACATTTTAAAGCATATTTAATTTTAAAATCAATAATTTTTGTAATTCACAACGCCTGCTTATGCAGCGACATGAAAGTCCTCACTGTACTAGGCATGGGCCGATATATGTTTCTGACGGTATGATAACCCTGAACAAAAATATCATGTAGTCATGGTATCAAGGTATTGTGATTATTACTCTACTATAAGTTCTTTTTAAATGCCTGGGGAAAAAAAACCCAATGAAACCCAGCGTATGGTGATGTCTATACGTTCCAGTCTTCATGCAAATAATTTGCAACCAAGTATTTAAAATGAATTTTTATTTGGAATTATTATTCTCTCCAATTACTTTTGGTCCCTTAACAAGTGGGAGGCAAATATGCAAACTGTAATTCCTACATCATTCACCTGATTTGGATGTAAATACCCTCTACTTAAAGCTGACAGTCTGCAGTTAAAGCACATCTTCTTTTAATTTCAAATCCATTGTGTTGGTGTATAGTGCCAAAAATGTTAGAATTGTGTTGATGTCCAAATATTTATGGACCTAACTGTACCTTAGCAATGGTATAACAGAAAACGTTAATGGTTTTAAAACGTTGACTTTTCCAAATCGTGGTAAACCTTGAAACCGGTTATCATCCCATGCCTATACTGTACTTTGACATCTTTAATGTAAATATAAAGTGTATCTGAAATGTTGAGTAATGATTATGTTGTGAATGTCATTTTTAAAAATGTAGAAATTAAACTGAAATGTTTTTTTTTTAAACAGCCATGGTCAAAGAACTTAAACATGGTTGAATTCACTAGTAATATTCAAACACTGATCGTGAAATATTGATAAAATGCACATTACTTGTCATCGTTCTTGAACAGTTTAAATAAAAAAATTTAATTGAAGATTTGTTTTGTTCTGTTTTTGAAAGCAGCACAGTAGAGTTGTTGAAATAACACCATAAACAAATTTCATTTCAAATATAATTCAAGCACTTTCAAGGACTCATGTTTGTTTTTAAGTACTTTCCAGTCCTGAAAAATGTCTGAAATTCAAGTACTTTCAAAAAGCGTGGGATCCCCGTTCATATTTTAAAACTAAAACCTTTTATCAGCAACTTTTCATTACTTAGTGAACATTCAAGGAAAAGTTTTGAATGTTACCATCATTTCATTGTGTTATTATGGTTTACACCTAGTTTTATAATCTTAAAAATGGCTAAATCCTTTAAAAATTACATATGAAACATGAGTAATGATTACATGACCATCCAGGACATGTTTACAGTGGAAAAACAAAGAAAATGTATCACATTTACAAGGAAAATGCATTGTGCAAAAAAGCTCAGCACAACAGTAATCAGTTATATAAACATAAATATCTATATAAAATGGTTGCTGCGTAGATGTTTAGTTAAGCTTCACGAGATGCAAAAGAGAAGAAAACAAAGACAAAAGTACATTCATTCATTCACAGACTGCTTAGTTTTTGATTGCCAAGCCTCCAGCAGCAAACAAACAAACAAACACCATTTTGTTTCCCACAGAAAAATGTTAGCACCAGAATGCAGGGTTAAGAGGCTGTTCACATATCGCGCCTTTTGCTTGTTTGCAAGTTTGCTATTTCAATGAAAGTATATATGCGCATTTTGGGAGCGATGCGCACATAGCAGGACTCGCACACGTTTTCCAGGCGCACCTAGATGAAAACATCTCAATTTTTTTAGGACTGACCAATCATCTTCATACTTTCTATGGATTAAACACATTTTGGTAGACTAATTACTTTAGAAAAACATAGAAAAGCCAAACACTGCAGTGCTTTTTATTTTCTCCATAAATAAAACTTGTATCAAAGCCGCAACGTTTTGTAAGTTTGTCATCATCTTGAATAAAAAAAAAACAAAAAAACAAACAAACAAAAAAAAACAGTTTATGGTCACCTAGCAATGACAAACGACAAAAGTGTGCGATCGCAAAGTGCATTGAAAATGGTAAACGAAGCGACATGCTTGCATCTTCCACACACTTTTAGATGTGTTATGTGAACAGCCCCTAAAGGCTGATTTCTACTTCAGAGTCAAGCACATGCATATGGTCCGTAGCAGCCTTTGCAGGGTCGCATTAAAAAAAAATGTAACAAAATCAATTAAAAAATTTAACTACAAGACACGTAGCGCAAGCTGTGATTGGTTGGCTTGGTAGCTGTAACAAGTGTTTACAAGTGTTGAGTCCCATGAAGGAGCTCCAGATGAAAACTTTTTTTGTGTTTACCTTATGATTAAAGTTCGCCGGCTGAGCCAGTTTGAGCTACTTGTACATTAAGGTAGCGTTCAGAAAAACAAAAAAACTCACGACAAAGAGGAACATAAAAACCTACTGCCAGCTAGCAAAGTAACACAAAAGAAGAAGAAGATTTAATGCACTCCTACACGCAAAGCAGGCAGCATGGTTCATGGCGATCACTCGACGCAGAAGTATAAATCAACCTTAATACAGCAAATTTGTTGTTGAGCAGTGTTTTATAACCCTTGGTAAAAAGTTGTGCTAATAACATTTTTAAATTTTAAATTAGGTATAAAACATGTCTTTACCCAGATTTGAAAGCTGTGTTTAGAAGGGGTTAAGCACAGTGTGAAAAAAAAAGTCCTGTTGACATCCATGGAAGGAAATTCCAATATGGAAATTGATGAATACGTTTTCAACAATCAAAATAACCTATTTTGAGTATTTTAACAGAACAAATAAACTCAAAATGATTTGAATCGAGCCTTTTTGGGTGAACCATCCTTTTAAATAATAATAAACAACAACAAAAAGCTCTCTTAATAACTAACCGGTCTTGCCGCTTGTGGCCACTGGAGGGCGTGATCTCTGTTGAGAAAGTCCCTGCCTCTTCTCCTCCAGTAACTGCCTCACATCTGTTACTTTCTCTGATGTAGATTTGGATGAACCTCCTTCTCCTCGTTCCTCTACTGCACCTCCACTTCCTCCTCCACCTCCACCACCAATGCGACTTTTAACACTGCCACTGGATTCAGTCCGTATTGAATTCCTGGGAAAGTGGAAGAGACAAAGAAAGAAATTATCATTAAGACGTTCAAACTGGATCAGCCAATGGGATAGAAACTGGGATAAAACTGGCCTCTATAAGAAACCTGCACTCACCGAAGACTGCGAAGGTTGGTTTCGACCTCGTCTGCGTACATGGTCATCTTCATGCTCTTTTTGGGGGAGGGTGTTGAGATCATTTTCAGTTCCAGATCGTAGTCCATCTCATCTGAATCTGAAGATGTAGGCGATGGGCCTCCTAAGCGACTGCGCAGGCCTCCTTCCACAAGCCGTGGCCCTCGCTCCTTTTCTCCTCGATCTTTATACTCCACCACTCGATCATCAGCATCCATGTCTTCCTCTCCATCCTCCTCCTCCTCTTCCTCTTCTTCTATAGGTTCTTCTGGCAAATTAACCAGATCAGCTGGAAAAAAAGATAATGAGCTTAAATGTCAAAACAAACCACCAAAAGACAATTATGTTTGTTATTTAGGGGAGATTTACCTGAGTGTCGATGTGTGTAAGGTGGAGTGTGTCCCATGCTGTCTCCAATCAGAGGCTTTTTGGTCTTCAGAATGTCCCGCTGGATTCTCCGCGTGTGATACCTCCGTTTCCTGCAGGAACGGGCACAATTTCAGGTAATTTTACAGCAAGTACCTAAATCTTCTTTTTGAAACATTTGACATTTAGAAATAGATCCTTAAATTACACTCTGAGCCATTTCAAAGATTTTTGACACGAGTTTCTAAGAGGGTTTTAATACTGCTATTTCCATGTTAACTACAAAAATGTGATTTCGTGACATCATAATCACACATATTACATGTTTTTGTAATGTATTTTATTGTTCCACTTTGGAAAAGTGCCTTCTGTCAGGGTGCCTTTTCAGTTACAGCTGTGCAGGAGTGGAACACTGTCCCTGGAAGCATCAGAGAACTGACCACACACATACATCAGACATGTTAACACTCTCATTAGTATCTCATTACCCCTAATCCTACCATGTTACCATATGTGATTGCCATCTTAATGATTTGTTGTTTAAATTTAATTTGTTGTAGTTTTCGTTTGTTTTGTTTACATACATTATATTAATTAGGACTGATTTACTTACATCTATTTTAGTGCTTCTTAGACATGCTTGATTTATTGTTTTTTTTTTTTTTGTATTTTAGGGTGACAATTTTAACATATGTCTAGCAACCACAGATGAAAAATAGGCTTTTGGGTAATTGTGGTGCTTTTGCAGCATTGCTAATTAATATGCACTATCCATGCCAAATAAACCAATAAAACTAATTTTTAAAATGCAGTCCACAGACATGTGAAAAAATTAACCAAACCAATAGTGGCAGACTATCCGTTGTTAAATCGTGATGTATGGAATACTCTTTCCTGGTCCAAGAATTAAGAAAATATTTGTTTATGACCCCTATTTAGTCATAACACACATTAATGTGAATTTTATATAAAATAATGGTTTACAAAACAGTCTCTAGATTTGCTGCAATATTTTAACAATATATAAAAATTAAGCACTTTTTGGCCATCTGATATAATGCATAGATATAATTTAACATGACACCATTTTTCTCAAAAAAAAAACAAAAACAAAAAAAAAAAAAAAACTGGTTTCTAAAGTTGCTGTTGAAATTTTCACCAGATGTTGGTAACAACCAAAGAAATCCATATATGCAAAATAAAACAATGTTAATTTGTTTACTTATTAAGTTATGTGTAGTAGAATGAAATGACACAAAAAAAGTATTGAACACATGAAGAAAGGAAGGTGTAAAAGGGCAGTGAAAGCCCAAACTGCAGCTGAAATCTCTCAGTAGTTATTCAGCAACCCTCAGTCCTTTGTCATTGTAAATTAAAATTAGCTCCTTCAGTCCAACATATACAATAGCAGGATGATGAAGATGAAAACAGAGTGGACATTTCAGCAAGACAATGATCCAAAACACAGCCAAAGATACTCAAATGCTTTAAGAGACAGAAAATCAAACTGTATGGCCCAGCCAATCACATCACTCGAATCCAATAGAAAATACAAAATAAAGCTCAGATCTTGAAGTAGAGACCCACAGAGCCATCAAGATTTTTACCAAAAAAACAACAACAACAACAACAACAACAACAACAACAACAAAAAAAACTCCTGAGCAATGCATGACTTCATTCTCCATATGAGAGGTGTCTTTAAGCTGCAATCACCAAAAATCCCTTTTATTTAAATTATAAAATGTATTTCAGTACATTATTCTTGTCATTCCCTTGTTATTACACATAATATTTTTTTCAGTTTTTGTTTTTTTATATTTTTATGTTTGTATTGTTTGGGCTTTTACCAAAATCTGGTTCAATTTCATGTCAACAGCTCCTTTAGAATATTTTTGCCAGAAAAAAAACAAAACATGCCGTATTGAATACTTAATTCTCCCGCTGTATATATTGTGATCGTGATTTTCCAAAATATTACAGCACCATGTTTAATATATAAATGTTTATTATTAACATGTATTGAGCCTCCCCATACAGTTTGATAGTGCACTTGAACCCGGTTGCAAATTTGTGTAATGTCCCAATTAACAAGAAAACAGGGCGCGTATTACAAAAACGTTCTTATCTAAAGATGCAATACACTAAAGTTTTCATTAACTCATATTACAGAAGCAAATCTTGACTCTTGATTCTAATCCTGTCTAACAATGTCATATCTTATCGTTATCATTACTTCAGAAATCTTAAATTGTGTCTGACAATCCCATCTTAGGTCTGTTACCATGCAACTGACCCCGCAAGAGCTGCTAATGAGTTAGCCTAAACAAAAATCTCCAAAAAATATGTAACCAAGTGCAAATACAGATGCATGGATTCTGAAGTTTCAAAGCCATGTAGATCAGTCAATCCATCATCGGATCATTCTTAGGTCAGCTAAAACACAGAACAGCTGATTGACACTCCAGTATCTGTGTTTGCACTTGGTGAACAGCAGTGAAGGCTGGTGAAGCGATCACCTTAACAGCCAATCACAGTCATTCCTGTTCAGCACCAGAACACAATGGCCAACCAGCATTGCATAAGAACAGCACTTAAATGTTAGCGGGAAATGGTTGTTTTAAAAATTTCAGAACCGATTGGTCCTGAACTCGATACTTTTGACAACCTTATTTTGAAGCACTCATCTATGCATGTCGTACACAACAAAATGGCATTGCTTACTAATACTGGCAGGAAAAAAAAGTACTATCGTGAACATTTAGTCATCTTTTGGAATCTTGTCCTAGCGGTGTTTGTTAGCAGGTGCCACATGTTATTCCACCAAAAGTATCAAAGTTTTTCTTACCAAGAGTTACTCAAGATGCCTTTCATGCCACCATAGTTTGGATTTCCATATTTCATGTAGTATCGACTTCTTCTGGCTGCACCCAACTCCTTTTTGTCATCTGATGGAAAATGAGAGTGTCAACATGCAAATATCGTTTTGTGTACAGTCTGTTCTATATCAAGCAATGAAGAGTTCTTGACTTAATTCTAATTGTAGGCGACACACTCAAGTCTGTTTCTCACCATGGGTGGCAAAGCGCAAGAAGAGCTTGTTGCCTTTGAAGGGTTTGACTGTGGGTCGTGGTTCATTTTGAAGGAGAGAATCTCGCTCTGCTTGAGACAGGCTAGTCTAGAATGAAAATAAATAAATAAATCAATATAAAGTATGCAAGGTAAGGGAACCTATTTTCACATTCAGGAAAGGTAACACATATGGGATGTCAAAATGAAGTGTTTCTTCGGTGAACCGCGATGCAGATAAGGACAATTCGATATTGGTTCAGTAATAGATCATAACCGGTTATTACGTACTGACGTCATTTATCTCCTATGCGGGATGTCGCAGTAAAATACTTTGGCGAAGGAGGCAAGTGCGAGTAAATAAAACAGTCCTACTACTTAAAAGGTAGATAATTATGCACATTTCAACTGCTTATGAGTTTGCTGGACAGTCTTATATTGACACTGAAGAAGGCAGAGCACACGAGCCATGTTTTCACTGCTAGGGAGAAATGCTGTAAAAATCCATCTCTGCCTCTCTCTTACTTTGGACATTTGACCCGCTGGCGTGTTTGTGAGGTAACTTTTCCTCTCCTCTTGGCTGTTAAAGCGACACTTGTGGATCCAGACACGAGCGTGCCTTGACTTTTTTCCACTGTGTCTGTTATGGATTACCTGTGATAACTGCGTATTATGCACATATAGACTGTAATCGCTGCTGTTGCTCCCGTGTCACTCATCGGTATATATATATATATATATATATATATATATATATATATATATATATATATATATATATATTCATTCATTCATTTTTTTGTCAGCTTAGTCCCTCTATTAAACTGGAGTCGCCACAACAGACCGACAACTAATCCAGCAAGTTTTTACGCAGCCGATGCCATTCCAGCCGCAACCCATCCCTGGGAAACATCCACACACTCATACGCTACAGACAATTTAGCCTACCCAATTCACCTGTACCTCATGTCTTTGGACTGTGGGGCAAACCGGAGCACCCGGAGGAAACCCACGCGAACGCAGGGAGAACACGCAAACTCACACCTCTAGTAACATGTTCAATCCATTTATTGAACTCACTAAAGAGCCTTATACATACAATTTCAGTTACTATGCGCATGAAAGTTTTAAGCCTAAGCCAAAACTTCAAGATGCGCTTGGCCGAAAATGGTTTAGGCAATAATCTTTTATTATTTTAGTCATTAATATTAAAGTTAATTTACAAGACTGTAAATTTAACTCATTAACTTAAAATATACAGATTACAACAGCAATAAAAACAGTCCACACATCATGCGGGCCATTGTTTTCATAATGCAGTGCTTTCAGCGTCAAATGACTATGACTTGAACGGAGAGTGAAACAGTATATGTTGCAGTGCGAGGCAACTAGTGATGCGCAGATGGAGGTTATATCCACGGACGTTGTGGATAATCTGTGGGTCAGGTAATAAAAAAATACATTATGATTAATTGCAGGTGGATGAGTTTAATAATTAATGATTTTTGCTTTGTATTTTTACACATTCTGTAAAATATAAATGTGTTATCAGACCCTGATTTGCAGGCTAATTTAAAATGGTGGAGGTCCTTTTGTTAAAGTAGAAATGGAGGCAAAACCAATCTGAGAGAAACAAAAGGAAGGAAAGAAAAATGCAGTGGGGGAGTGTTTTAGCAAAGTGGTTAATGAGGATGAATCATATATAATATGCAACGGCTGTGACGTGCTTTATGTATATGAAAGCCACAAGAAGGTACCTCAAATATAAAACGTGTGTGCTAAATCAAAAGGTCGGTCAACTCAAAGTCAGACAAGCACTGTAAGTTCTTATATTCGTCAGAACAGCAATAAATAGCACTGGAAGTTAAGTCTAGTCTCGTGGATGCATGTGTGGTACTGTGCTGCCTTTACGTACAGTACAGTACGCCCCTTCCATGTTGTCTCTGGTAAGGGATGAAAAGATTAGTTCACTGAAACTGCTGTTAATAACGAACAATCCACGCTGATATATCAGATAAAATGATATGTGCAGGTGGCTGGCAGGTGGATGATTATTATCCGAAGGAAAATGAATGAATGAACTATTTTGTCATATACACACCCTCATGTTGCTTCAAACTAACTTACTGTTTTGCATGGACCGTGGAGGTCAAAAGTAGATGTTTTAAAGAATGTTCACACTGCTCCTTTCCATATAACAGAAATACAGGTTTTTACACTATGATGGTTCATGACACACTTTTAATCTTAGGGAAAAAAATAAATGGAAACAATGCTCTAAACGATAAAACTAAAACTTTACCTCTCTGGTTTCTTGTGGTTTCTTTTCAGTCTCATCTTCAATGTCACGAGCCTTCTCATCTTCTTCATCATCATCATCATCATCGTCATCATCTACCTCACCTTCCTCTTCCTCATCATCGTCATCATCATCAGACCCACGGCTTCGTCGAGCTGCTCAGAAAAGACATGACAGTTTTGTTTCAACTTTAAAGGTCTCATTTGAGATGTGCTTTTTTTTTTGGATGTTTGATGTAATCTCAACCGAAACACAAAGAGAGGGTGGGACATTATAAAGCTCCTCCCCCTTTTTTAAAAACAGACAAGTGTTTTGTTTTCATCACCACTCTGCCCCAGTGAGAGTGATTGAGCTCAAGTGCAACAAATGAAAAGAAAATGAAAAGCAGCTTAAAGGGGGCGGAGTTAGTCAAATACTAGAGAGCATTTAATTGGATATGATTTGACAAGAAGCTGTAGTATGCGGTGACCTGAATAAAACCATTGCTCCATTTAGGTGGAAGAGACAAACTACAAGCTTTACATGTTTGTATCAGTTTTACATCTTTTAAACACAAATTTTGTTACTTTTTTGGAACACACTAGCTTATAGATATCTTAAAAACCAACAATACTGACACTAACATCTACAAAACTGTATTTTAATTTTATGGGACCTTTAAAACACAATTTTTGTTTCGGATTTGGAGTGTTTATTCCAAGGTGACACAATGAAGCAAATAATAAGAACCTTTCTGCGTCTGGACAGGAAGTTCAGAGGGTTTCGAGCTGTCTGTGTTTGTGACCTCTTCTTTATCTGGCATCCGACTCAAGTTAATGAGAGCTCTGGTGGAAGTGATGTCGTCGAGCCACACCACGTTGCCTGGGAACAGTGAGATTTGACTATGAACACCACAATCGAGCTTTAAACAAAACTAGGCCTATTTCCCATTCAGATTTGTAGCCATTCATCAAGTATAATTTTGTCACTTTGTGGTAATAATATCTGTGAGGGTGTACTTACAGGAAGCGTCATCTATCCACTCGATGTGTGCAGGCGGATACTCTTTAAAGTAGCCAAAAACATCCTGAGTGCTCATGTCATCGACTCCACTCATGTGTAGAGCTTCCAGACGCACTTTCGGGATCACTAAAGAGAGAGAAAACACAGTCTGTAAGAGCGGGAGAGATGCGAAATCAAAATATGAACTAGGGTGATGTCATTTTTAAACAAAATCTGCCAAAAACGAGGTCCATTTATAAGATTTTATAGGTGGCACGGTGGCTCAGTGGTTAGCACTGTCCCCTAACAGCAAGAAGGTCGCTGGTTTGAGTCCCAGCTGGGCCAGTTGACATTTCTGTGTGGAGTTTGCATGTTCTCCCCGTGTTCACGTGGGTTTCCTCCGGGTGTTCTGGTTTCCCCCACAGTCCAAATACATGTGGTACAGGGGAACTAAATCAACTAAATTGTCTGTAGTGTATGAGTGTAAATGTTAGCGTGTATGGGTGTTTCCCAGTACTGGCTTGCGGCTGGAAGGGCATCCACTGTGTAAAACATATGCCGGTGTAGTTGGCAGTTCATTCTCCAGTGGTAACCTCTAAATATGAGACTAAGCCAAAGGGAAATAAATGAATGATCATGTTGTTTTAAACTAACCTACTGTCTTGCATTAACCGTGGAATTCAAAAGTAGATGTTTTAAAGAATGATCACACTGCTCCTTTCCATTTAACAGAAATACAGAATTTTGAACTATATTCTATAAGTGTGCAACAGATCACAGTAGATCCATGTATGGATCGCAACCCATTGTTCAGCATGCAGATTAGCTACAGATTAATAACTTTTTATTTAATTTAAATTTAAATATTTAACAACTGCACAGAAAATAACAGTATGTTCTGCTAATTATGCTCAGCGCAAGTCAGTGTTTATCAACCAAACTCCTAAAGGACCACCAACATTGCATCCTTTGTCTGTTACACCATTTCAGATCCTTCAGTCTCTGCTAATAGGCCGATGATCAGAATCAGGCGTGTTTGGTTAAGGAGACATTGAAAATGTGGAGAGATGGTGGTCATCCAGGAACATGGTTAAGAAACACAGCTGTTTCAGAAGTTGAAGTTTACAGGAATGGGACAGAATATCTCAAAGCCTCTTTCCGTGCTAAAAATCTTATGTATTGGAGTATTTTGGCTATTTTGTAGTATTAAATGATGGTGGAAGAAGGGTGGTGGACAAAGCTGGTACACTGTGTGAGACACTAGGTTCTAGACTCCTTTTAAGTAGGCTTTGTCTCAATAGTATCTGTCTGTGGACTGCAAGACGGGCATAACTTGTGTTAAGATAGAGGCGTAACCTGCAGTTATCGAGATTCCATTGAACCATGCGAGATGTCACAATGAGATGTTGTTGGCAAGATGGTGGAAATATTTACCAGAGAACATTTACACCAAATGTTTTCATAAGTTTTCTTCAAATTCTCTTGATATATTATTATATTCATTCATTTAGTAACTCCACCAGGCAACTTTTTTTCAAATATGAAAGCCTCTTTAACTCGTGACTGTACGTAAATAACTGTGATGGTTGGATTTAGGGTTGTGGAAGGTGTAGATGGATAGGAATAGACGTTTATTACAATGATGGTTGGGGAAGTTGTAGACGTTAATAACTATGATGGTTGGGTTTAGGGAAGGAGTAGTCGTTATTAACGATAATGGTTGGGCAAGGTGTAAAAGTTAAGAGCTATGATGGTTGCGCTTAGGTTTGGGGAAGATGTAGATGTTAATAATGATGATGGTTAGGGAAGGTGTAGATGTTAATAATGATGATGGTTGGGTTTAGATTTGGGGAACGATGATGGTTGGGCAAGGTGTAAACGTTAAGAGCTATGATGGTTGGGTTTAGGTTTGGGGAAGATGTAGATGTTAATAATGATGATGGTTGGGTTTAGATTTGGGGAAGGAATAGACATTTATAACGATGATGGTTGGGGAAAGTCCAGACGTTAAGAACTATGATGGTTGGGTTTAGGTTTGGGAAAGAAGTATATGTTAATAACTATGATGGTTGGGTTTAGATTTGGGTAAGGAACAGATGTTAATAATGATGATGGTTGGGGGAGGTGTAGACGTTAGGAACTTTGATGGTTGGGTTTAGGTTTGGGGAAGATGGAGTCGTTAATAATGATGTTGATGGATGGGAAAGGTATATACGTTAATAATTATGGTGGTTTGGTTCAGGTTTGGTTCAGGTTTGGGGAAGGAGTAGACGTTAATAACGATGATGGTTGGGGAAGGTGTAGACGTTAAGAACTATGATGAATGGGGAAGGTGTATGCGTTAATAGTTATGATGGTTTAGTTCAAGTTTGGGGAAGGAGTAGATGTTAATAACTATGATGGTTGGGTTTAGGTTTGGGGAAGGAGTAGACGTTAATAACGATGATGGTTGGCTTTGGGCGTGAAGTAGGTGTAAAATGTTAATAACTGATGTACAGCACCATCTTGCCAACCACACAGTTTTGATGTGGGTCTCCATAACTTCAAGTGACGCCCTATCATGTGACACCCCTGTCTTGCAGTCTGTAGACAGAACCTACTCCTATGTCTTACTATATCCTATACATATGCTAATAAGAGCTAAAACACAAGTTCAGACATTCAGAAAACAGATATAGTTTTCACTTCATGTTGAGTGTAAATCCTGTGTTGATCTACAGCTGTGTAGAATTCTCACTTTTCTTCAACAAATCCCGCTCCAGAACCACATCCTTCTGTGTCAGATTTTCCTCTGCACGAAAATGAAATCTTCTTGCTCGCTTTTCCTTCTTCTCAATGGCCTCCTGTGCACATGTAAACATGGTGAACAACAGATCCATCAATAGACATCCTGATAATTCACACAGACAGCTGACACTTACTTTAGACGTGACATCAATGCCAGTGATGAAGGTGCCAGCCTTATTTTCATATCGCCGGCTGGTGTCCTGTGGAACCATACATACATAATCTCATTGAGATCCATGAGGGCAGCAAATACACCTAAATATTTTCAGTAGTCGGTCTTGGAACGTGTTACCTAAAATGCAGCTTTGTACCATGATCAACAATCACCATAATGAATCAAACAGTGCGCCAAATGAGAAGTCTGTTAGTATCAGGAAACTTGGCCCAGAGAATTTTTTAACACTTTCATAAGATCTTCCGAAATAACAGACCAACTGCACACATTATACCAATGTTGCAGAACTAATTACAAACGCATTGTTCAAAAGCAGAATGTACTCTCTTGCTCTTAACTACCCACCGCATTGGCTTCAACAACCGTCGGCTTCCTGTGCTACGCGAGGTCGCGGTTTGAATGAGGCCTACGGGGTAACTCACCGGCAACAGCTCCTTTAAACTTCGGCGAACAGGTATGGACTCCAGTTCCACCTCTCCTTCCTCCACCTCCATGGGTTCCGCTTCTCGGGCATCTCGATCCGAGTCTGATTCTGAGTCGGACTCTGAGCGATCGGACGCGCTGTCGGACTTGACGGACACCCGCAGGCTGCGCACCGCCGCCATGATCGTCGAAACGAGCTAGCGGCTAACGGCTAAATCTCAAAGGGGTGAATGGAGAAGCAGAGGCTACACTGCGCGACTCTCTCAAACACACACGCTCACACACACACACCGCCCAGATGACAGACACTGGTGGATTGAGACCCGCCCTCCAACACTAGATGCATATATGCAGCTGCGATACACTGAAAACGGATAACAGTATATGTGTGCATGTATGCGTTACCGTTAGTAGTATAACGTTATAACGTTAGATTTTAAATGATGCTAATTTATCAGTCAAACTAAACTAGACTAACTAACCTCAAGTCATGCTTTACAAGTAGATTTTCTGTGTGAAAAGTTAAAAGAAATGCTTTAGGGACACTTTTAAGGCAATTATTTTAAAAATTAATCAATAATAATAAATGTATTTTACGTCAGAATTTGTCAGAATTCATATTGTCTGTGATGAACAAACAATTACACTCAAATGTAGACTATTTGGATACAATAAATTTTTTTTCTAAATAGCATTTTGTATAATATAATAAATTAAAATTAGTGTGCTAATTAGTGTGCTAATTATAATTAATAATTATATATTTCATCCTTTTTACCTAACCCCAGAGCTATCTATCTATCTATCTATCTATCTATCTATCTATCTATCTATCTATCTATCTATCTATCTATCTATCTATCTATCTATCTATCTATCTATCTATCCATCTATCTGTCTATCCGTCTGTCCGTTCAATGCAAGATTAAAATTAGATAAATTCTAAATGGTAGTATGTAACTGACTACAAATTACATGATGAAACGTATCAGTAAAGTAATCTAGTGTATTCTAACTACATTTGGATTACTTTTGGCCAAACTTTAATCTACTTTTGGTCTGTCTGTCTGTCTATCCATCCATCCATCCATCCATCCATCCATCCATCCATCCATCCATCCATCCATCCATCCATCCATCCATCCATCCATCCATCCATCCATCCATCTATCTATCTATCTATCTATCTATCTATCTATCTATCTATCTATCTATCTATCTATCTATCTAAAAGTAATCTAAAAGTAATCCAAATGTACTCAGAATACACTAGATCTATCTATCTAGTGTATTCTGAGTACATTTGGATTACTTTTAGATTACTTTTGACCTAACTTTGTAGCCTAATAGCGTTGTATTACTAATGTTGTCCCCAAATTTAATGATTGGGTCATAAATTAATTTACATTTTCTATGAAATTTTATATTGTCATTTTTCAAATTATATCAAACACAAAATAAGTTTTAGAAAAAAAAAACAATAAAGGGGAGAGCAAATTATGAATGAATTGCAGTGAATGATCTGTCATTTTCAACCCATAAAAAAGTACATTTAATACGAGCTGATTAAAGTAAAACAAACTATGTGTAAAAGACAAGCATTTGGCTGCTTTCTGACTATCCGTTATTCTGTTTTCACCATTGATTTAGATTTTTCGATTGATCTTATTTTCAGATATAAACTCTTCTACGTAACAAAAAAGTCAGCTACATCATGGACGGCCTGAGGGTGAGTATTAAAATTAATTTTAATTTATATTAAACATCTAAATAATCCTTTGAGCCACCATACACACTTGAAACAGACTGATAAAACTGATATAATTAAGTCAGGAGACCTTACAGAAGCTCCAACATAATCAACACCAAAGCAAAATACAATATATTTATTTAACAAAATCAACAGTGCCATACAGAAACCTTTACACATGTAGCAGTACAATCAGAGAGAAATAAATTAGCACAGCTCAATTTATTAAGCAATAAAACAAAGAAACCCTTTTAATACCAGAAACAAATTGGAGAATTCCCTCTAAAAGTGTCACGCTTTGCACTTTTGAGCCATTTGTAACAACAAAGTTTCCTTCCATGAATGTCCTCAATAAATATATACACATAAAAGTGATCCGTGATTCTCCATTATGTACACACAGGCGTCACTCATGGAAGTACCCATTTAAAAATAAAAGATTTGTACTTTTTTTTCTACTGATATATTTCATAAATAACACTTGAGGGAACACAGTAGTAGCTGGATCGTCTCTAAACAATGCCTGATATTTAAGGATTGCACACGTTTGAGACTTACAGAGGGAAGCAATGTGCAAACATATTGTATTACTTTTGTGCATTTCAGACTTTTTAGATGAATAAAGATCTGCTGTAGTCAGTTTCTTCCAAGTATATTAAGTCGGTTGGTCAAGTGCATCTCAAACTTTTGTGGAATGTTTCTGGCGTTGGGAATTATGTTCATTCAGATACATTATTATTACTGGGCGAGAACTGACTGCAATTGAACTGCTAAGCTATGTTAAAGGGATAGTTCACCCAAAAATGAATTTTATCATCATTTACTTTCCATCTACTCGTTCCAAACTTGTATGAGTTTTTTCTTCAGTTAAACACAAAATGAGATTGCTGAAAATTGGAAGTAATTGACTTCCATAGTATTTTTTTCTTATGGATGTCCATGGCTAATGTTTTTCAACTTTAACTTCAATCATATATATATGAGATTCTATAATTGCAGGTACATTTTGCATTTCCAAAATCAATCTGTAATGAATCAGCTCTGAATAATAACTAATCATAACTAAAAATAATGTTTTTATGTTTATTTAGAGAGATTGTGTGCTGAAAGTATTAAAGTACAAACTGCCACTACACCTATTTTGGACTGAATTGTACATTCTGCTTTGATTATCATTAATAAAGTCTCATTTTTCTGTATTTTTTGTGTTTACTCTATTAAGTTACATGAACATTTGCATGAAACATCTATTTTCTCGCTCATATTTAATTTCAGTAATAAAGAAATGCATTTCGTATCGGCCCTTATTTTCTGGTCAACTCTGTTACCTTGATTATAAAAAACAACACAATCTTTAGAGGTCTTATGCAATAAAATAAAATGTTTTAGATGTTAGTATCAGTATTGCTTGTTTTTAGAATATCCATAAGGTTGTGCGCACTAAAATAGCGACAAAAAGAAGATATAAAACTGATATAAACATGTAAAGCTCGTAGTTTGTCGCATCGCCTAAATGGATTAATGGCAGCTATCTCTCTGCAACTCTTATAAGGTCGCCCACTGAAGGCAAGCAGGGCTTTGCCTTGTCAGTACCTGGATGGGAGACCACATGGGAAAGCAAGGTTGCTGACGAAAGTGGTGTTAGTGAGGCCAGCAGGGGGCGCTCAACCTGCGGTCTTTGTGGGTCCTAACACCCCAGTATAGTGAAGGGGACTCTACACAGCTCAGTCTTTTGTATGAGACGTTAAACTGAAGTCCTGACTCTCAGTGGTTATTAAAAATGCCAGGATGTCCTCCGGTTTAACCCTGGCATCCCCATATAATAACATTCTTCATTACTCTCATCTCCACCCATCAGCTGGTGTGCGGTCTGGCTCAATATGGCTGCCATCGCGTCATCCAGGTGGATGCTGCACACTGGTGGTGGATAAGGAGATTCCCCCCAATGTGCAAAGGGTTTTGAGTGTCCCCAAAAAATCGCTAAATAAATGTAAGGAATAATTATTATAATTATTATATTTGGTATTATTATTATTCAAGTCACCTCATGTTTCAGTATCAAATTGTGACCAATCAAAAGCTCTCTAGTATCTGACATGCCCCACCCCCTTGCTTCACATTTGATGTGCATGTGCTCAATCACTCTCACTGGCAGAGCTGTGAGAAAAACTAAGCGCTGTTGGCTGTTTTTTTTTAAAAGGGGAGGAGCTACACTATGTCCCACCCTCTCTTCATATTTCAGTTGTTAAACATCGAATAAAACTTCACGGGACCTTTAAAGCACAGTTAGAAAAAACATGTGACTTGTTCAAAGTGATGTCACTTCCTTCAGGGGGAAACTAGGCCTTAAGACATGTTATTTATTATTCTCTCACTAATTTGTCTAAAATGTTAGGATACACCTAAACAGTCAATACAATAGTAGATTAATTATTTGTCAACTCGGTTACTGTCATATTTCATTTCTCATTTATTTTTGAAAAATATAATACAATAAAACTACACGTTGTCTGGTTTGAAGTTAGCGTCTTGAGCTAAAACACAAAAAGTTGGAAAATGTTCACTCTGTTAATGGCTTAAAAAGTGTAACAACGATTTAAACATTCTTCATAACAGAATTATAAATTCCCCTTTAAATTGAAGCCTTTTGCATTATTTTCCATTTAGTTTGCTATAAATTATTCATTTGTTACATATAAATATATTTTCCAGTTTATTCATTCATTCATTTTCTTTTCGGCTTAGTCACTGGGAAAACACTGGGAAACACCCATACACTCTCATTCACACACATACACTATGGACAATTTAGCTTATTCAATTCACCTATAGTGTATGTCTTTGAAATCCACGCGAACACGGAAAAAACATGCAAACTCCACACAGAAATGCCAACTGAGGCGAGGCTCAAACAAGCGACCTTCTTGCTGTGAGGCGGCAACACTACCCACCGTGTCACCGTTCCATCTTACTCCCGTTTAAGAAAAATAAATGGAAAATGCCTAAAATGCACCCGCAATACTGGATTCTTGAGAGTAAATGTAAATGTAAATCTTTGTATGAACCAACTCTTTAAGCTTGTATGTTACTATTCTTCTTATTATTATTAATGATATATTTGTTTATTCATTTTTACAGTGAAAGACTTTTAAAAATGTGCAAAATTGATAAATGTGCCACAACCTGCTGAAACTAGAGGAAATAGAAGCCCCTTTCACACCACAATACTGGCATAACATTTCAAATGACCAGACTGACTGTAAATGCATATACTATTGACGTTTCACCATTTTAATGCAGTTCAATACAAAATAAGGTCAACTCTGCAAGGTTATCCATACAGTCAGACCTTCATCTAAGACATCTTAAATCAGGAAAATCATAGTTGATTTTCTGTTCATTCATTTTTCTTTCGGCATATTCCCTTTGTTCGTGAGGGGTCGCCACAGCGGAATGAACCGCCAACTTATCCAGCTTATGTTTTACACAGCAGATGCCCTTTCAGCTGCAACCCAGTACTAGGAAACACCCATACACACTCATTCACACACATACACTATGGACAATTTAGTTTATTCAATTCACCTATAGCGCATGTCTTTGGTCTGTTTCACAGAGGAAACCCACATGAATACAGGGACAACATGCCTACTCCACACAGAAATGACAGCTGACCCAGCCGGGATTTGAACCAGCGACCTTGCTGTGAGGCGAGAACCACTGGCTCCTTCCAACCACTGAGTGTCACCCTAAAATCATATTTGTTTACTATGAAAATCTCTGACAAAGTTTATGATTGGTCACTCCAAAGCATTATTGGTATGGTCTTCAGACTTGGCATGCATGACACCTTTTCTCCTATAGAAAAACTGACAGAACTGAATTAATATTATCTATAAACTCTCAAGGGTATATTCTGAATGTACCAGTATAGACTAAGTGTGAAAGGGGCTGATATCTGTGTGCTTCTGTATGTGCTTTACTCCTGTGATGTTCAGATTGAAGCACAGCTTTAAATGGCAGGTTCCTCTTTTTCATTTCACTGCCTCCTGGTGCCGACAGTGTCTGATCTTCAGTGCTGATCCACTTCTTTTCTGATTAAACAGAGAGTTTAAGGTGTTAGTAAATGGAGGAATACATTATCAGATGTTAGAATGTATGATTATTGCTTTTGGAGTGATATTTGTCATTCCAGTTGCATCAAAATTCAGAGGTCGCACTTCCATCACACTCTGTTTGAATCCAGCAGTAAAATATTGTAATGCTTGGAATTTTAATGTGACTTTGATATCACAAGTCCTGCTTTGCCTCGAGCTCTTTTTAGTCTTAACAAGTGGGCTGTGGGTTCTTGACATTTCTCAGATTCTGCTCTAACAATGTGATATGGTGATTTAATGAATAATAATCCTTGAGTTATACCACTGGGATCCGATAGGACTAGCACTTTTTTTTTAGCACCAAAATCAACTTATTTCTAGTTATTTTTGCAGAAAAGTTATTAAATCAGCATGATTATTATTATTATTATTATTATTATTATTCATTCATTCATTCATTTATTAATTTTCTTGTCAGCTTATTCCCATTATTAATCCGGGGTCGCCACAGCGGAATGAACCGCCAACTTATCCAGCACGTTTTTACACAGCGGATGCCCACAGCTGCAACCCATCTCTGGGAAACACTCACACACACACACACACTCATTCACACTAGGAACAATTTAGCCTACCCAATTCACCTGTACCGCATGTCTTTGGACTGTGGGGGAAACCAGAGCACCCGGAGGAAACCCACGTGAGTGCAGGGAGAACATGCAAACTCCACACAGAAATGCCAACTGACCCAGCCAAGGCTCGAACCAGCAACCTTCTTGCTGTGAGGCGACAGCACTACCTACTGCACCACTGCGTCGCCTTATTATTATTATTATTGTTATTGTTATTATTACTACAACAACAATAATGCTAATTTGTATCTGTAATAAATACATAAAATAAATATCTAACAATATAAAGTTCAGGTACAGGTCCATAAATATTGAGACATCGACACAATTCTAAAATTTTTGGCTCTATACACCAACACAATGGATTTGAAATTAAATTAAATGAATGATGAATAGTGTAGGAATTACATCAGTTTGCATATTTTTCCCCACTTGTTAAGTGAGGAAAATAAATTGGACAGAATAATAATCATAAATCAAACTTTCACTTTTTAATACTGGGTTGCAAACCCTTTGCAGTTAATTACAACCTGAAGTCTGGAACGCATAGCCATCGCCAGACGCTGGGTTTCATCCCTGGTGATGCTCTACCACATCTCTACTCCAACTGTCTTAAATTCCAGCTTGTTCTTGGGGCATTTTCCCTTTAGTTTTGTCTTAAGAAAATCAAATGCATGCACAATCAAATTCAGGTCCGGTGATTGACCATGGCATAACATTCTACTTATTTTCCTTTAAAAACTCTTTGGTTGCTGTTACAGTATGCTTTGGGTCATTTTCCAACTGCACTGTGACGCACCGTCCGATGAGTTCTGAAGCATTTGGCAGAATATAAGCAGAAAATATTGTCTGAAACATTTCAGAATTTATCCTGCTGCTTTTGTCAGCGGTCACATCATCAATAAATACAAGAGAACCAGTTCCATTGACAGCCATACATGCTCGCGCCATTCCACTACTGCTTCACTGCTTAGGATCATGAGCAGTTCCTTTCCTTCTCCATACTCTTCTCTTCCCATCGCTCTGGTACAAGTTGATCTTGATCTCATCTTTCCATAGGTTGTTGTTCCAACACTGTGAAGGCTTTTTTAGAGCTCTAATCTGGCCTTCCTGTTTTTGAGCCTTACCAATGGGTTGCATCTTGTGTTGAATCCTCTGTATTCACTCTGGTGTAGTCTTTTCTTGATTGTTGACTCTGACACACCTCCTGGAGAGTGTTTTTGATCTGGCCAACTGTTGTGAAAGGTGTTTTCTTCATCAGGGAAAGAATTCTTCAGTCATCCAACACAGTTGTTTCTGTGGTCTTCTGGGTCTTTTGGAGTTTTTGAGCTCACTGGTGCATTCTTTCTTTTTAAGAATGTTCCCAACAGTTGTTTGGGCCATGCCTAATGTTTTTGCTATCTCTTAGATTTTTTTTCAGCCTAATGATGAGTTGCTTCACTGATAGTGACAGCTCTTTGGATCTCATCTTGACAGTTGACAGTAACCGATTCCAAAAGCAAATAGCACACTTGAAATAAACTCTGGACCTTTTATCTGCTCATTGTTATTGGGTTAATAAGTGAATATCACACACCATTTCATGGAACAACTTAGAACCCAGTTATCTAATTACTTTTGGTCCCTTAACAAGTGGGAGGCACATACGCAAACTGTTTAGATTCCTAGAGCGTTCACCTGATTTATATATAAAAACCCTCAAATTAAAGCTGACTGCAGTTAAAGCACATTATAGTTTCATTTTAAATCAATTGTGTTGGTGTATAGAGTCAAAATGTTAGAATTGTGTCGATGTACCAATATTATATCTGTATAATATAATAATATCTGTATAATTTAGTGAGGAAATCATTATACTCGAGTGACCAGGATCAATATATGTATATTCAATTATTTATAGTTAATGTAGCTTCTGTATTTACTTTAAGGTTATTTGTGTTAATTATAAATTAATATACAAAAGCAACATACCCATAATAACTCAGATCTTCTTTGACATTCCCTTTGCTAATGTCCCTATGAAAAAACAGTTCAAAGTTATACACATAGTTCACCAAAAATCTACTCATGCTCAAGCCATCCAAAGATGTGACCTTTTCTGCTTCAGGAGAATATTAAAGAAACTGTGGCTCTTGGGGATTCATTAATTTACAAATCAGATTACATTCAGAGTCACTTGCAGAGGCTGTGAATTAACCGTAATAATATTCTTAATAAAGAATCAGTTCACTTCGTAAGACCTCAATGTATTTTAAGGAGCCACAGGTATTCATTTTGTTTTGCCTGTATGTTTTTTCTTTGTCTTGTATGTATGAATTCCCAAATAGCACAATTTCAGCTAAAACAATTTCAATTCAAGTTTATTTGTATAGCGCTTTTTACAATAATTAGTTTCAAAGCAGCTTTACAAAAGGTGTACATTATTGCAATACACTATTAGTTAGCATGACTTTATTAATTACTTATAACTTTAACTAATTAACTAGTAAGTAATAGCTTCTAACAGTTATCTAAAAGTTATAATGTATAAACAAACCCTTTTTAATGTTTAGCTGAAGAAATAAAGGTCACCTACATCTTGAATGGTCTGAGCTTGAACAGAAAACAGGAAATATTTATCTAAGGGTGAACTATTTCATTCAGAAACACAACCACATTGAAAACATGTACAAAGAAAGAAAATGGATGTCATAATAAAAGTCTTACAGCAGCGGACTGGCTCAATCTGTCAAAGCGGAACTTCAGATTGGATCTGGGTGAGGTCTTATTTCTGAAATCTGTTAATGAGGAAATAAGCCAACTCCAACTCATGAAGCGGTAAATGTTGAACTGAAATAATGACTTCAAGGGAAGCGTCGCAGATATAGTACCTGTTGGACTGCGGCACATGATCACTGGTGCTCCTGCAGCCTGTCCATCTGTGGTCAGAGAGCCAAACACTGGCGAGAGACTGGGCGATATCTGGACACCGCTCTGAAAACATGATTGAAGCCTGTTAAAGGGGTGGTTCACACACAAACAAATGGAAATTTGTTTTTTCTTCAGATTTGTTTTTAGCTGAAATGGTGTTCTTTAGTGTAGTCCGTTTTTTAAGGAAACAGAGGAATTGGCCACTGGAGAAGGGTTGTTGTGGCAGTTTAGCCAATCATTGTCCTCAAATTTGATGTTTTTTTTTTGTATTATTGCCCTAGGCGATGATTATATACATCATTATGATTATAAGGCTTAAAGTGAGCATTACCTCAAAATATGTTTTTTTTTCCATTTATTTTCACTGAAGTCACTTTTACAATAATGACCAATCTTTATTTAATGGATAAAATAATTAAATAAAGATGTATGTTTTATGTATTTTGTTAAATTTTATGGTTTTTTTTTGTATTATTACAACAGGAGATTAATATAAACTGTACATCAATAATGATTATGATGCTCAAACAATGTGAGTATTGTTAAAAAATATATATTTTGAAATGTTATATCACCAGTCACCTTTAAAATAGTGACCAATCTTTATTTAATGTATACAAATCAAGTGGGTATTTGTTTATTGTTGGACTATAAAGCTAATAATATGCCAAAACAATCTGAACTTTGTGTTCATTTGAATTATTGACAATTGTAATTTAATAAATTAGATTTTTTATATGCCGTTAAAAATGTTTAGAATTGATATTTCTTACTCTGAATTAGAATTTCTTAATTTCAATATTGAAATAAATATATCTGAAATGTACTGTAAGACATCTGAATTTTTCAAGGCTTCATATTTTCAAACTTCAGATTTTGGGTGTTCTGAATTCATAGACTGCAGATATCCACTTTGTAAAAATACAGTTTCAAGTTTTCAAGATGAAGAAATTCAGAACATCAAATTCAATATTAATTGAAAATTAACATTGTTTCAAAATTCACATTGTTTTGGCATATTATTAGCTACATACGGGAAAGTCTTGGTATTGATACGCACCTGAAGACTCCAGACCAACAAACTGCTAAAGCGTCTGCCGAGGATCAGTTCAGGCTTTTGATTTACAGAGGCTGACGTATTTTTGTTATTTCTACGCTGCATTTTTTGTCATTTCCAATCCAAATATCTAAAAATTCTTAAATCAAGAAGCATTTTCTAGACAAGCAAAACATAATCTCTTGTTTTAAGAAATAATTTGACAATATTAGGTGAGTTTTTCCTTAAAACAGGCAAAATTATCTTATGTCAAAAGGAAAAACAAAATTACTTTGCTTATCCCTTTGTCAGATTATTTTAATGGTTTTAAGGAAAAACTCACTTAATATTGGCAAATTATTTCTGAAAACAAGACAATATGTTTTGCTTACCTAAAATACTTATTAATATAAGAATTATAAAAATCTAAAAAATATTTTAAAATCTAAGTAAAAAAAGTGTAGTGTATATGATGTTGTTGTCTGAGGTTCTTTTCCAAAATTTGAAGACCTACAAAAGATTAGATAATTTATTTCCTTAGATGGAAAAAAGGCATTTTCAGATGACTTCAGTTTACTATGTGACTGAACTCTAAAAGGGTAATAATATTGTACAAAATGTTTTATTTTCTGAACATACTGATTTAAAAAAAACAATTGTCTCAAAAGCCACAGTCACACTAGAGTTTGAGCGTGTGAAATTCTGTTGTACAGCGCTGTGAAAAGGAGCGGGATTAAAAAAATTGATTAGACGAAAAAGCGAGCGATTACTCCATATTCAAAATTTCTGTCCAGAGAGGACATGTTTTGATCCTCTATTGGTCTGACTCAATCACGTAATGCAATTTCAGAGTTCACCAAGCTTAAACTTTGCAAAGCAGCCACATGCAAAACTTCAGTCTTCCGCATTCACAGGCGTATTAATATAGAGAGAGAATTTTGAGTTTATTGCCATTTCAGCTTCTATGGCTATATCATGGCAAAAAAAAAAAAAAGTTTTCAAATTTACCACATTTTATTTAAGTTTTCTATAATTCTAAAAAATATTCTAACAATTAAAAGTCACCAACAGCAATAAATAATAATAATAATCATAATATATAAGATAAAATCTAAAATAGTTTTTTAAGGTTTACTTTTGAAAAAAATTGAACAATTTTAGACAGATTTACATTTAAAAAGATTCCATTTAAAGTGTGTCCAGATAAACAAGTGTGTCCAAACATAAACATTGTTGTCTGAAAACATTAAAAATAGGGCATTCCACAAGTATATGTTTAACACTTTGGTTACTTTTGCAATGTTGACATTTTGGTGGTTCTTCTCCTTTAAGGAAATGTTCATGTGTGAGTCTTCTATAAACAATCTCATCATGTCTTGAGGTAAAAAAAAAATTAGATTTTCTTCCTATTTCTGGCTGAATTTCAAAAAAGTTTGTTTTCTGAGCACTGATCCCATTTTGTTTGCCATTTGCTAAGAATATAGCCTTTTATTGGTGGATATAGATCTGAAGGTGGGATTTTGCACTCCTGTATTTTAGCTTTCCTGTAAGGGCTGTTTTGGCGGCTTTGTCCGCTTGCTTCAGTCATTCATTCATTCATTCATTCATTCATTCATTCTCTTGTCAGCTTAGTCCTTTATTAATCAGGGGTCGCCACAACGGTATGAACCGCCAACTTATCCAGCAAGTTTTTACGCAGCAGATGCCCTTCCAGCCACAACCCATCTCTGGGAAATCCACACATACACTCATAGACTACGGACAATTTAGCTTACCCAATTCACCTGTACCACATATCTTTGGACTTTGGAGCACCAGGAGGAAACCCATGGGAATGCAGGGAGAACATGCAAACTCCACACAGAAACGCCAACTGAGCCGAGGCTTCAACTAGCGACCCAGCAACCTTCTTGCTGTGAGGCGACAGCACTACCTACTGCGCCACTGCTTCGCCCTGTCGGCTTGCTTATTTCCTATCAATCCAGCATGTCCTGGGATCCAGCAGAAGACTATATTATAAAACTTTTTCTGCAGTTCATTACTTCATTTACTTTGATAAAATGTCAACAATAATGGGATGCTCCAATGTAAAAGAATTCAATGTTTGTAGACAGGATTTTGAGTCTAAAACTATATTAAAATTGTGTCCTTTCAATGTGTTCCACAGCTAAAAATAGAGCCTTTGCTTCTACTGTAAAATTGAGCTTTGATCAGAAATGTGAATGCTGTAGTGTGCTTGACCCATTACTACTGCTGCAGAAACATGACTGTCCATTTTTCATTTATCTGTGTATATTGGTTTATGAGTGGGATACAGATTTTTTCATTTCAGCAACTTTGTTTATATGTATGTGGAAAAGTATCAGCCTTCTTATGCTTGCTCAGATCCAGATTAACATACAGCTCATTTGGCATATTAATACAAGTTTATGTGGCAAGAAGTTTATTATGACCGCAGCTTGGCTCTCAAATTCTTGCCGTTGTCTTGCTTATTATGAATTTCAGCTAAAAAATGGTTATTTGAAGAAAGTCAACAACATCTTGCATGGTGTGAGAGTGAGTAAATGAACAGCAGCTTCTCACTTTTGGACACTTTTCTCGCAGCAACACTGCTAAACATTAGATTTGTCTGAAGACTCACCGGCTCTTTCTCCTCCACAGTCTCTGGTTCTCCTGCCGCACTGCTGAAGCTGCTGGTGCTGGAGGACGAACGAGAGATGTCTGGTGGTCCACTGACCTCCTGCAGCTTGAGTGATGGCCTGAGACAGACGCAGAGAGAGAAAATACAGATTGCATTATTAGCTATGAGGTGTATTTATGTATTGCCACCAGTGATAACCTGTTAACTGTACCTCTCATTGTTCAGGATCTCTGGAGAGCTCGGATTGGATGATGTCTCTGATTTCACTTCCTGTGACAGGTGACCACAGTCTAGACTTCTCTGATCACACAGGGCACTAAAATGACAGTAAATCATGTTTAATAATTCTTGATCATTTTTTGAGATATAGGTGGGTGTTACGGGTTCATGAAATATTATTTTTATTTATATTAAAAAACACTAAATTAATAAAGTACAGCTTTAGCTTCTGTAAAAATAA